>NC_053517.1:5125000-5362500 GCF_016920715.1 Anopheles arabiensis | reverse complement strand
TTTACGTAGCGTAGTGAAACTGTGAAACATATTATTCCCGGGGCACACGCACACTCACGGGCAGCCCGTCTTTGGGTGTGTGCACCAACCATCAATTAGAGCGAAATTGCGAAATCGTTGCGAAATTAATTAACTTAGTTCAATTGATTAAACTCATTAAACCCTACGTATAAGAACGTGTAGGTGAGGAAGGCGTGCATGCGTTGTTGGTATTTCGAGTTCGAGTAAACAAAAACCAAACAAACCACGGCAAACACCTACGTGTGTATGTGTGTATGCACACGCTCTCTCTCCCTCGGTTTGTTGTTTATAGAGTGTTTGTGTTTTGCATAGGTCCAAGCACTATAGGTTTGGTGTGCGTGGGGAAGAAGAATTTTAAAATCACAAATAGTAATAATCTCTCTCCCTACCAAACCAGCGTTGTAAATAAACCCCTTCCCCCTCCCCCCCAGGATAAGGGTTGCAGAAGAGGATGTACATTTTGAAGAGAAGGGGCAGAGGGGAACGCATTGCGCAGGAGATGAATAGAGCTCATACATACAGACACGAAACAAAATGAAACAAAACGAAAGAAAAACACAGAAAATCAGAACAGAACGCGCATTAGCACAAGGCGCCACGGTGCGCGCGGGATTATGAATTTAACTATATTTTTACTACGCATAAGTGAGACTAAAATATAAAACTATTTAGTACTACTATTACTATTACCACTAACTACTATTATTACCACTACCTTACTAGCGCCAACCACACTCTCCTTAGCCAGGGTAAGGCGTAGCGGCGCGAGAGATAACCATTTGCAAATATCATGCATTCATAAATAAGCAATAAATAAATAGCACCTAATGTGTACCCCCCCTCCCCCATGCGGAGTAGAAGAAGAAAGGAAGGAGGAACAAAGAAAGAGATAGAAGAAAAATACACACAGACACATACACAAATTATTCAACGCTGCGAACAATGGCTGTAAATCGTTAAAGGAATCTAAGGAGTCCATGGCACAACAACACAACAAACAACAGGGGGATCGTAAGCGATCGCAAGCAGTTAGAGCTAGAGAAAGAAGACGGAGACAGAGAGAGCTAAAGAGAGAGAAAGAGAGAGAACAAGAGAGAGAGATAGTGTTCCTCTGTAAATAGTTCCGTTTGAAATCGGGCGCGGAGAGTCATTTGGAAGAGCAAAATTCAACATAATTTGCCAAAACACACACACACACACGCACACAGACAGAGCAGTGCTTCTTCAGTGGCTCCTGGGATCGTGCCACGCGCATAATACACAATACTTCGGATATAAAAATACATTGAGTGAGAGAGAGAGAGAGAGATGCACGATGAAACAGACAGAGCAACGTGTGTGTGCTGTGTGGTGTGTGGAAGCAAAAAAAGAGCTAAAATTATTGAACTGCAAATTTGGGCTGTTAAACTTCGTTCGTACTACCAAAAGCATGGTTCACTGTCGTCACTAACCGAATGATATAGGGAACTACACAGACACAGACACATTCAAAAGAAGAGCTTTTGGCCAGCTTCCTTTCAAGGAGCCAGAAGGATTCAAGGGGACAAGGGGAGGAGGGGGGAGGGTAGTTTTTGTGATCCCTGCCCTTCAATACCAATGATCGTATACAAACGAGTGGCGTCGCAGCACAGAATAAGCAATAGGCAATAGGGCGAGAGAGCTCATTGAATCCACTCCTCCTCTCTCTTTCCCACGCCCTTTCCAAGGGGAACTGTTTGTGAGCGTGTGTGTGTGCGTGTGTGTGTCAGTCACAGCTTGAACACATCCACTCGGTGATCCAGTACCGCACACAGCTCAAACCAGAGACTCGTCCAATCTTCTACTTCTGAAACTTTGTACATACAACAATCAAAACACACTGCATCTACTGCAACGATCTGTATGCTTGTGTGTATGTGTGTGTGCGTATGTGAGAATGAGTGATCTTGTGAGACATTTAGCAAACAAAACAGAAGCCACAACCGCAACAGCCACAGCAGCAGCAGGAGTAGCAGCAGCACCACAACCACACAATGCCATCGTACCGGGACTCTCTCTCTCTCTCTCACACACACACACTCGATCCCGTGATGGAAGAATTGATACAAAAATATATATATTTCACCCTCTCGCCAGCGTGTTGTCGACCCCGAGAGTAGGGAATGGGCAGACGGGAGACGGGATTGGGCAGAAACAACATACAAATAAACAGGAGTTAGTATAGTAATAATGCAAAATACGCGCCACGAGACGACGCACGGAAACCAGGCGGAAGGGCCGGGTGGTAGAAAAACACAAAAAAGAAACGCCAGAACGAAGTGGGAAAGCCGAATCCAGTGATTTTATAGAAAATACAAATAACAATTTTAATAACGACCAAACTTAGTTATACTAAATATATATACATGAAAATATATATATATATATACATATACATATATATATTAAAACATATTTTATTGATTGCTAAGCAAAATTATAGAGGGAAAAATCAAACGAGAGGAAAGCGGATCCAGTAGTAAAAAGAACGAGAGAGAAAGAGCGATAGAGAGCGAGAGAAAACGGAGCAAATCCAAAAACAAAAACTCTAGGAGAAAACTAAGCAAACAACAACGGCAACCAAACGTTGTTGTTGTCGTTCGATCAAGACAAAGCGTGCAAGTGGCAGTGAATATACATAGGGTACTAATATACATATATACATAATAAGTAATAACCAAAATCGAGATCGCTAATCGAGGGACGAAAAGCATGGTTCAGCATAAGAAAGAAGCAAGTCGCGTTACAAGAAAATGGAAGCAATGGACGGAAGAAGAAGAAGAAGAAAAAGAAGAAACAATGCATAACATAAACCATTAATTGACTACTAAAACACCAACAAGTGCTATTAGTAATAGAAATCGAATATTATCATATGTTATTGAAAAAAAAACAACAAGTAGGAGGGATAAGGTATAAATACAATTACGAATTAAAAGCAAGCTCACACAACAAACAAAAAACATACACACACACACTAACATTCATACAAACAAAAAAAAACAAACAAACATACATACCACACAAGTTTATAAAATAAAGGGCAAAAAGAAGGAACACCAGGCCGAAGCAGATCTAATTGAAAAAAGGGCGTAGTAAAAAACATAGCATGAAAGTGTGATGGCGTTGGCACAAAATGGCTACCAATAAAGCAAGAATGTAGTAGGTCAGAATAAACATACACACACACACACACACAGACACATTGACACAAACAAACCAAAAAACACGTGCAAATAAAGCCAAGGGTAAGAAGGTAAGAAGAAGGTGGGCGTGCGGATACAAAACAAGAAAATATCTAAAATCGGTACCATTCTCTGTACATACATTAGTTTGGTTCATTACAAACGTTTTCGGGGTACTGTTTTACTTACTATAAGTTCGGTGAAAAAAAACATAGTTACTGCCTTACATAACTATATACATATATACATAGCGGTGTGTATGTGTGTATGGATATACATATATACACACACTCCCACACACTTATATGTATATACATATACATACATATGAATAAAACTAATTCGGAATAAGCAAAAGAGCTACTATTATCGGAAAGGAGGCAGACGCAGGGGCGGGGCCGCTGCTAAAACACGGCTAGAAAAGAACATTAACGAACGGACAACACGTCACACAACACAACGAAACAACGACGTCACAAAAACACAAACAAAACTTGACGGTGGCAAACAAACACACACGAACCCATTTGTAAATACTTGCCTGTATACAATTACTTCAGACGTGCAGAAAAGAAAACTGAAAAACTACATTAAACAACAAACTTTAAACTAAAAACGCCCATAAAAAGGATTTTATAAGGATAACGCTTTGACAGTAATATAAAAACACACCACTAACGATTTTGATTTAAAAACGAAAAACAAACGACGCGCCTACTTTGATCATTCAAACCATCAGACTACGAAGACAGTAACGGACGCAAAACGACACCACACGAACACACGCATGCACGCAAACGCAAACGCAAACGCCACGCTCAAAAAGTACTACGCAACTTCTACACACCTTCCCAATACATCAATACGTACACACAAGGAAACGGAAACATTCTTAAAAAAAAAACATAAAACGGCAAGGTTACGCGTTCAGAACGGCGGTAAAAGTGGTCTTAGGAATGCTCTAAACTCTTCTAGATATAAGTTCTAATTCAATACTACCTAAAACATGAAACACCAATCTCTCTAGGGTATGAGGAGGAAGAGTTTTGTTTTCCTTTCATTTCATCGTTTTTCGTACGAGCGCTAGGAGGAACAAGAGTAAAACGGGGGAAAAAAGATACAATTTAAAATGAAACGGAAAAACGATAAAAAATAAAACCACAACCAAACTCTAATCTAATGAACGAAAGCAAACAAGCAAACCAAACTACCGCCCAGGCACGCACGCCCTTGTGTGTGTGTGTGCGTGTGTGCTGGGGTATGGTTAGTAGGAAGGTGCGGTGTGGCCGTACCGCGCGCTGCACACCCATTTACAGCACAAACAGCGGGAGGACAAAAATCGAGAACTAGCAAACAAACAAAAAACGGTACTAGCTTAAGAATTGATTCTAGTGAAGCCCCACAACCAGTAGCAGAATCGGGCCTGAATTTAGCGGCTCATTGCCCAAGCGGTTCTAGCGACGAGGACGAGTGGGATCGAGGTGGGAAAAGGACACATATGTAGCGAGTAGTTTCCGTCCCGGCCCCCTTTCCCCATGCATCTTCAACACCCCATCTTCAGCGTGTAATTGGGGTTTTTTAGGTATGTAAGGTATAGAAGAAGAAGCTACAGTGCGAAATAATGGCAGAACATGGAAGCAAAATGTGCAGCCAGCCACAAACGATCGCCCTTTTTACACATAGACAGGAACTAGGAACAAAAACAGGCTCGTTTCCGTTCGGCTCATCGAATTTGATCTCGTCTTACATACACACATACGGTTTGTGTTTGGATTTATTCTCTTTTTCTCTCAAAGCCTCCACACCCCCTCCCCCTCACTTTACTCTTCACATCTCTCATACATTATAATTATTATTGTAAGTGATTTCAACACAACACACAAATATAAGGAAAGAACCACAGCAAACACGCACACAACACACACAAACACCCACAAACATATGGAAAGCTGCGAAAAAACAGAAAGCGAGAAAACATAAGAAAACTAAACCAAAAATAAATATACTATTGCTTGTACAGAGAGAGAGAAAGAGAGAGAAAAAGTGGGGAGAAAACAAACCGAAATTACACTCCAGTCCAGGCGAAGAAGCTGCGAAGCGAAAAGCCTCCCTCAACATGCACACATACACATTCGTAAGCGTATAAACGTAAGTAAGCCCAAAACTTCCTCCCAGAAACAAAACACACACGCACGCTCATTTGTGTAAGTAATATTTGCAAAACGCAGAACACGCAGAAAAGTATCATAAGAAACAAACTATATGTAATAACTAAGTAAAGCAAAACGGATTAATTAAAATGGAAGAGAAAAACAAGAAAAAACAAAACCAAAACCCTAGATAGTGGAGTAAAAAAAACAACAACAAGAAAGCCCGCATAAAATCGGTAAGCAATAGCACAAATACACATACAAACAAACATACAGACAAAAAACAAAAACAAAACAAGGATGATGAGGGGCAAATTGTTAAACAACAAAACACACAAACTTAATGTAAGCAATCACAAACAGCAGATAAAATCAAACCAACAGCCTGGGAAGGAGACTGAGCCAAGGAAAGAGACAGAGCAGGCAGAGCATTCGACAGAAGAGATAGAGTAGCATGCCCAATCAACCAGCAGTAGCAGCAACAGACGCAGCAGGCGTAGCAGCAGCCGTAGCTACAGCAGCAGCAGCAGCAGCAGCACCACGGTGGTCAATACCGTTTCCGGTCTCAAAAGGCCCGATTGCCGACAAGGAATTCTTTATCTGTATCGTCCGTTCTTCATCGTTAAAAAGTAATGACATAATTCAAAAACGAAGTACACATTACTCCAAAAACACACACATACACACATCCACATACGTTCTCTAGGTTCTGCGGAGTAGACAGCAGCAGACATCAGTTCGGTTAGTTCGTTAGATTGACAAGTTTATAGAAGCAGCAGGATCCTCGCGTGTAGCTGTGTGTGTGTCATCGTGCCGAGACAGTGGCGTGCAAAAGCAAAGGGAACGAAAGGGCAAAGTAGGCTTTCCTCGCTGTTGTGCATAGTGTTCAACGCTGCAACGACAGCCACGGCCTGTGTGAAATGAGGCGATCGTGGGAAGTTTTCCGTATTCGGTTTCGCTTTGCTCAAATCAGATTCGCTCTCCACTCCGAGGAGAAACGCGTGCGTGCGTGTGTATGTGTGCTGGAGGTGCGATAAGAAACGAAGGTAGGAAACATTCAAGCGATAGAAATATACTTTCTGCCACAAAGCGAGCAAAGAGCAAAAAAAGAGAGGGATAGAGAATGATCCGGTGAATGGACAGTAAACGGAAAAACGTTTAAAGAAGACAGCGGAATAAATCAAACAAACACCAAATTTTGAAACGCATTGACTTGAACCACGCATCGTCGCGAAACGGTAAGGGAAGGGGGGAAACAAGAAGAAAACTTACAACTTACCCAGAGTGCTTCCAGCAAAACTTTTTACATACTCGCCTCCTCCCTTTTTCGATCCAATAATTAATAATTCCTGTGTTCCGTTTGCACCAACCGCCATCACACAACTTTTGGCCTGCCAACTTGTTCCCACAAAACACAAGAACACACACACACACACACACACACAAACACACAGGGGAACATTCAAAGCGCGCGCGCGTTCTTTTTCCGTAGGTATAAAGCAAGATAACCATGGAAGATTCCTTCACATTCCTTTCCTCTACAAACCAACCTTTTCTTCCAGTGTGAGCGAGTGACACGCGTTACATAGAGCAAATAAAAGTAAAGAAGAGAGAGACAGGGAGAGAGCTAAAGAAAGATAGCGAGAGAGAGAGAGAGAGAGAGATAGCAGGAGGGATGTAAAAGTAAGCAAAAGTAAACGTAGTGAATAACTCAAAGTAACCGTTGCAAACATACACACGCAAGCGCCCATGTCTGCATGCATTAATTAGCGCTAAAATCGTTATAGCTAAAATATTCATTCAATTAAGTAGAACCAATCCAAGCTAAATAAACAAAAAAAACAAAAGGCATTAAAAAAACATTGTTGATCGTACTTTAAAACAAACCCCACAAAGAAAACAAAATATCAAACATCCCCGTTTTGGAAGGAAATTAAACAAAAAATCTAAATACACGCACACACACAAAAAGAATGAACGCAAAAAAAACACGTTTCCCCGTTTAAAAACGCGTGACTGTGCACTGAAATGTGGCTGCATGACAGCGTTGAAGTTTAGAAAAAATACAGGTATCGATGGAAAGGAAAGGCAGGGTGGTCCCTCTGTACGGCGCCTGGTTAGGAGAGGGGTGGGAGGGACCCAACATACACACACTATAGGGTCCATTGCACGAGCGTGTGCTAGCGGAATGGGGGGAGGGGAAGGTTTGCTGAAACTTCCTTCGCTCCACGAAAACTTACTTCTAAAGCCAAAACACACGAAAACACCAAAAGCACGCTGTTATTAACGGAACAAAATGCCCCGTTGTCTGTCCGTTTCTGTTTTGAGTTGCGTGATATGTAAGCGACGAACGCAAAAGGGATTAAAATTCTCATCCAAGCAAGGAAACTCGTTCGTTACATTGTGTTGTTTCTTTCATTTTTCCATTTGTGTGTGTGTGTGCGTCGCTCGCTCTCTCTCTCTCTTTGGCTTGTGCAAAGCGCAAGCCGTTTTGAGAGTACGCGTTATGCGGCCTTTTCGTTATGCGCCGCTTTGCGCCACAAATCTGTACAGAGAGGCAGGGGCGCAGGCCGTTTTGTTTCGCCCGCCACGCGTGCCACAATGTAATTAACCCCTTTAATAAAAAACAAATCGCGTAGCTCGGTGCTAGGCGGTGCGGTGCGGAATATTATAGCTCTAGCTGCGTTTCAACTCTAGCGACAAGTAAATTACAAAACGCAGCAGAATGCGAACAAACCAGCAAACAAACAAACAAAATTAAACATGCGAAAACCAGGTAGCTTGTTGTGGGACCAGGTCCACGCGTAGAACGGTCGTTGCGTTTGAGCTTGAAGCTTAGTAAAGATATCGAATCTCTAAAAAAAAACAAAGACCCATACAAACGTTCGTTTTTTGTGCGGCAAAACCGTGCCGAAGCCGCCAAAAACCATTTCCATTTACGTTCGCGCTTCCCATCCGATCGAAGTAGTCAGGCGGTAGTCGGGAGGCTGTTCGGGAGAGAGCCAGTTGCTACCGCGAGCAGCTTAAGAAAGAGAAAGAGTGAGAGGAAGTGAAAAGTAGAGGAAGACAGATGCACAGCAATCCACTCTCACACACACACAAAGAGAAGAGCACAAGTAGGCTACGTCGTACATACAGTGAGGCAAGAAATTAATCGATACGATGCGATCATCCCTATCCGAACGCTAGAAAGAATGCACGCGAGCGATCACGTGACTTTTAAAACAAAACACCCCATTCTAATACTTTTCCTCTCTTGCACTACTGTTTCAAAACTACACACATTGGCAGCAAGGAATTTAGTTTACACAAATCCATACAAACACACACAAACACACACACTCGTAATGGGAAACGATGAAAATGCTCAAACACGTGTATGAAAGCATTTGCATTTCCCTTCCTTATCAAACACACACACAGAAAGAGAGCAAAACACTCCCAAACACACAACAACACACACATCAGTTAAGCGCAACAACCGATTGTAACCGATACGTATGGCCATCGTATTTTTAATAAATCACTGCCAAAATCACTGAACGGACGGAATATATTTGAAGCATGTGTTCACACCACTCCAACACTTCTGGGCTATTGTCTGATATTTCTATCGTATAAATAAACAATTGAATGGGGAAGTTACAGAGACAACAACCATACAATGCCACTAGCCGGCGGCGGCGGCAGCAGCAGCAGCAGTAACATCAACAAATTATGACGAACAAGCAGAAGAAACAAAGCGAAGAAACTAAACAAAAACCGATTAAAAAGAAGAAGAAAAAAACTCTAAATAATAATATAAGGTATAGAAACGAAAGCGATAGAGGGAGAGACCGAGAGGAAGAAGAAGAAAACACACAGCGCTATCGCGATTGATTTACATTAGGAACATACTCACGACACCAATATAAAGAAAAAGAAACCGAAGGGGAGTTTTACGATTTAAAGCAAAAAAAAATAAAGAACGAAAACGGGGGAGAGAGAGAGAAAAAAAAACAGTAGCGAACAAGGAAGAACACAAGTGGGGAGAGGAAAAGAAGAAGAAAAAAAACGCAACGCAGCGAGGTTATTATATGAACAAACAAACAACAACAACAACAACAACAAAAGATCATAATATTGAAATAATTCTAAAAGAAAAAAAAACAATTCATATATCCACTAAAACGAAAAAAAAACTTCAATAAAGAAAATTTTAATTCAATCCTTGTTACGAAAAAAAAACAGTGCAATGATGTCAAGATATCAAAAAGACGTTTTTAATTTTGAAATCATATTATTGAAATATAACATTATGTAAATTTTAACAAAGATACAAAACATTTATAATATAATTTACAAAATAAAAAAAATCTGTACAACAACGCGTTATCAATGGAGCGGGTGGCGAAGGGGAGATAGGGTGTGGAAAGAAAACGGGAACGAACGACAGCGTTACTATTGGGGAGCGTTCTATTGTGAGCGTTACTGTTGTATGCGTTACCTTAGCCACGTGACGATGACGATCGCACACTGGGAGCGTTAATGGACATGTGCAGAGTGCGTTCGTCGGGCCAAACGCACAGTAGGCCGCGACCAGGAACGATGTTGGACTGTAATTAAAAAACTGGGTGTCTTTTCGTGGGGAAACGAGTCTTTTACTTTAAATTTCTTTCCATAAACACAATCAATTAAACACGCCGCCATTCGTGTGAGACGTATTGGTTAGTTTTATTCAGCGAGTCTTCAGCGGGGGCAAAGACGACTCCTCCCCACCCCACGGTGTATCTCGGGTCTGTGTGAGACTGTAATTATCAAGCTTCTTCCCTACATACTAATGCGGTAGTTTGTATAAAAGCATAAAATCATTTCCCCATTTTTGTTTTGAAACCTCCACCACTTAAGCTGTGAATTACGCGATCCGATCTAGTGAACGTTCTAAGCTGCTCCACCAATACGACGGAACGGTCACGATCTGGTGTTGCGAAATGTATGCGAAATGCTAAAACACGGTGTGACACACTAATATCCTTGCTGACGCCTCCTGCTCCGGTTCAGTACCGTAATGCCGAGAATTTCATTCGCTTATCACAGGCGCCCGGACACCTCAGGCTCCCGGGTTCGTTCCGCTCCTGTGGTACTTTCGAAGTGTGTGAGTGTGTGTGTGTGTGTGTGTGTGGTTAAAATTAAAATTATTAATCAGTATATCGTCGCCAAGCGCGTCCCTGGTCGAACGTCGCTAGTGCTATTTGCTAATTGTTATTCGGAGTAAAACGGTTGCGCTGTTGATGGTGGCATTCGTACCAGTACCATAAAAAACAGATCCGATCTAATCTACTACGCTTATTGGTCTACTTTATCGCAAGCTTCCGGGAGCAGCACTCACTCAATGCGTGTGTTCATGCTGTCGCCATTTGCAAAAAAAAATACGGGCAGGGATTCACATTTGTTGCCCGATCGGTCGCACTCACACCTCAGCAGTTTCTCCCTACAGCAGTCGGTATCAGTTTAGCAGTGTTAGTGTTAGTGGGCAGTAGTAATCCATGGGGCTGAGTAGTGTGTTTTTCTGAGGTGAGCAAACCGATCGGAGACTTGGCACGTGAGATTAGAGAGAGAGAATGGGGAGATGGAGAGAGGAGCACTGCGTTGAGTTCGCTCCTTCTCTTCATCTACCAATTGTCGCGTCGTTCACGGCTCACCATCGTGCGACTCTGCTTGATGTAGGTCGTCCGCGTGTCCACATCCATCGTGCCCGAGCCGTACATGGACGAATTGTTCTGTTGAATGTACAACCAACCATTAGACACTCTTTCGCCTACGTTTCCTTGTTCCACTTACCACCTCCGAGTCTGCGCGCATATCCATATGGTCCTCCGGGATGATCCAACGCTCCGTAAACTCGCTCGCCGATCGGGCCAAGCTCGGATGGCTTAGCGATCGCTGCAGCGACCGCTGATCGTACCGCTGATCCTCCTCGTCGTCATCATCATCATCGAAGTAGGCCTTGCTGTGCGACACAATGTACGAGCTGCCCTCCTCCGACGGTTCGCCACCGCTGCCCGACCGGCCCGGTCCACCCGCCATCCGCCCAAAGTCCACGATCACCTCCGACATGGAGCGCATGTCGATGTTGTTCGAGTTGTAGGACGAGCGGGAGGTACGGCGCGATCGCGATCCACTGGCGAGCGAACCGGCATGGGCGCCGTACGCGAGATTGGTGGTCGCCGCCACCAGCTGCGGCTCCTGCGTGATCGTACGCACGGACGAATCGCCATCGCTGTCGTACTCGTACAGCGTCGGCAGCGAGCTGCGGCGGGAGCGTGTGTCCCAGGTTTCGCGCTTCTTGCTGCGCTTCGACTGGCGCAGCTCGACGTCCTCGGGCGGGGCCAGGATGCGGATAATGACGTCCCAGGAGCGGGGCTCGAACAGGTTCTCGTACCGTGCATCCGACCGGATGCGCTCGAAGTCCTCCCGAACCGTCGCCTCCGACAGCATCGTGCTGGAAAAGGTAAGCAAACAAGGTTGACCATTTAGTGACCACATAGAGAAACACGCAAACCAGCCATTTTACACTTACCGCAGTGTCGATTCAGTCGTAATGATCTCCTTCCACTTGAGCTTGTCGTCGTAGCTGAGCTGCCGCTGCAGCGGGTAACGGTGCAGCTCCGTGTGCAGGGCGGCCGTCGAGATCGACGTGTCCGGCATGTCCACCTCCTGCAGCACCCGTATCAGCACGTCCCAGTTCGACACGGAGCGATCCTCCGGCGGCAGCTCCACCGGCTTCATATTGCCCACCAGCTCGGGGCTGCGCAGCTCGTCCGCTGCGTACGCACTCGGCAGATAGGTGGAGGACGGCACCGGCATGCTGGCCGACGCGACGGACGGTGCCCCGGACGCGCTCGACACGTCCGAGAAGTCTTCCCACTGGCGCTGCCGCTGCGCCTCGTAGTTGCGGATCGTAACGTCCCAGGTCGGATCGACCGGCGGTGGTGGTGGTGGTGGGGCGGGCACTGGCACCGGGCGGGCCTTGTACTCCGTCACCAGCCGCTTGTGCCGCTCGACGTCCTCGATCGTGGTGCGCTCGGTGACGGTCGTGAGGAACAGATCATCTACAACGTGAGACTTGAGTTCAGGCTTTTTGTACACGGCGATCGGTGGCTCGGGCAGCTGCTGCACCGCGTCCTCCGCCCGGTTAGTGTGGCGGTCGGTGGTGACGTGCGTGCCGGCGGTTAGCTGGTAGAGGTGCGACGCGTCCACGAGCTCGGTCAGCGAGTGTGTGTCGTGGGCGCGCGGCCCATCCGGTACCTCCAGCCAGCGTCGATTGGTGGTCGTTACCTGTATGTGAATGGGGGTTTGGTGGGTGGGGGTGGGGGGGTGTGGTGGAAGGGGCGGCAAGGTGTTTGTGGGTGAGAAGGCAAGAGAGAGAGAGAGAGAGAGAGGGTCCGGACAAAAACACAAAATTTCAAAGTTAGTGTAATGTGATGCGGTGCAATAAGGCTTTGGATCAATGGCTTGGAAGCAGTGCTGCAAAATGTCACTGTCATTGTCATAAATAAACTGCTGACTGAAACAAAATCCATGTCAGCGTACTCACGTACTCAGTTGCGATAATCAGAGGTGATACTCAAAGCGATTGGTGTGAGCAATGCATGCTTCGTGACATTTTTGCGACCATCGCTTCGGTCTGTCACTATGTTATGACCTTTTTTACTGTGATTAGTTCTACAAAAGGCCACTAACATATTCATGACAAATTCCGACTAAAACAAAAAAAAGTCATGTACTGTGATGATCAGAGGTGAGACTCTAACAATTGGTGTGACGAATGCATGCTTGATGACATTGTGTGCAACCAACTCTTCTGTCAGTCACTTGGTTGCGACATTTTCAGTCGGTGATTCTCGTTCTGCTTGACCCGACAGACAATCAAAGCAGGCAGAGCGATAAAGAATGCTCATTTTGTTGCTTGGGACCAAACGTCAAGTATATTCCAAGAATGTCGTGACTATCACCAACACAAAATGTCGTGACCAAGTGATCAAGAGTGATCAACAACTGTTTGAAACTCACGTCTGATCATCTCAGTAGCGCACGTGAGCTGATTTGAGCGTCGTTGCAGTCATGACTGTTAGTGACTGAAACAGTGTCATTTGTCAGCACTGTTCACAGCCAGAAAAAGTGATGATTATGCTGGCGCCGGCATTAAGCACAGCTTGTCAGTCAGATTACCGCGATCGGCATGTCATGACGCACTTGCATTGAGTATCAGCAATGAGCATCAAGCTACCACGGATACGTTCATTGTATTCGCTGATGAATATCTCGTGATGCTCATGACATTTTGCAGCACTGCTCGGGAGACGGGGTAGGATTAACGGAAGGTGGAAAGGAGACAGGGTGGATAGGTGGGGTCGGGTGCTTATTGGCATGTATATTAACCGTGGTATTATAGCGCGGGATCGGCGGCGGACTGGGCGGGTAGTCGAGGTGCGCCGGGACGGTGTGCAGCTCCGGCACGTACGTAAAGTGGGACTGGGCACCGTCCGCGGCCATCGATTCGGTCGTCATCACGCTGTCCCGGTCTTCCTGCGTCTCCAGTATCGTCGACAGATTGTTCCGATCGCCCCCATGGCTGATAAGCGTGCTGCTGTTGCTTTCCGTGTCCGACACGGACGATCCGCTCATCGACGACGGCAGCGAGGACGGTGGCGGTGGGGAGCGCTTCACCCGCACCTGGATGTCGAACTTGGGCGAGGGGGGCAGTGCCGCCCCGGCCAGATGCAGCTCGTGCGTCTGCCCGTACGCATGGTGGTCGGCCGACGCCAGGCTGATGCCGTCGTGCACGTAGGCGCCGTTCTCGTACGCACTGCTGCTGCCGCGCGAGCTGACCGGCAGCGAGCCCGTCTCGACCTCCTCGTTCTCGGACTGGGACTCGCTCGGGTAGTCCGAGGGGATGAGCGCACCTTCGCTGCCGGACGAGCTCTGGATCGGTGGCGGGACGGCCACGACCGGCCGGGCCACCTTGAACCCGGACACGCTTCCTGCTCCAGGGCCCATCCGGTGGGTAGTGGTGGTCGTGGTAGTACAGTACAGACAGACAGTGTGTGCCAGGTTGGTGCCAGAGAGAGAGATGGTTGATGGTGGGGTTTTTTGGTGCGATTTGGCGTGGTTTAGGGTTTAGACGGCGCAACGATTTTAGAGAAAACGAATGAAACGAATCGTTAGAAAAAGAGTGTGTGTGATTGTTACAGCGCGCCCAGGCGGGCCGAACGCGCCAGTTGTGACTGCGTGCATCAAAGAGTCAGAGAGTCGCCCAGTTAATTGTCCCTCCCAATAGAGCTCCTTCCCGGGAGACTTCTTTCCCTTACCTATGCTTCCGCTTTCCAGGGCAGTAATCTCGGATCCGCTGCCAACGTGCACGACACGACGCACGATCGGTATCGGACGGCGGCGCAGGCAGTAGTACGACACTCCCAACCCTAGCAGCAGCAGCGTGAGGAACATGATGGCGCAGATAATGAACAGGATCTGGATACCTTTCAGCGGTGGCTCAACGATCGCGGGTTCGTTAATGCTGCAAGTCCGAAAGAGTTGTTAACATTTTAAGACTCTAAAGCCTATCTATCACACTTACATAGGAGCTGGCAGACCAGCGGGAATGGGAGCTACCGGCGGTGGATAGCGACACACGATCGTGATGATCTCGTCCCCATCCATCTCGAGCCCGGGATGGAACCGTACCACAATGTTGTTGGTGAAAACTCGTTGCGGTCCCTGCGCGACGAAGGACGACGAATCACAATCAAAGCTCACAATCAATCGCACCTCTTCTTCTACTTCCTCTCCCAATGCTGCTTACCTGCTTCGTTCCACATCCTTTCAGCGGCAGATCGATCCGGTAGCTCAGATCACCCTTGCCGCTCGTCTGGCACGCGCTGTTGCGATCGTAGTCGGCGTACGCCTTACCGTAGAACGGTTCGTTAAACTTTAGCTCCACCTGCATGAAGCCGGCGGCACAGTTCAGTGCCGCTTTCGTTCGATTCAGGAAGATGATCGGGCTCAGATCGTCCAGTTTCGTAACCTGAGGAGGGAGAGAGCGAATGGGTGAGAGCAATTCATGATGGACAAGGCAAATGAGCCACAAAACCTTTACCTTTCCATCCAGGGTGGCTTCTTCCGGCAGACCTTCGCCCTGGTACTCGATGCTGTTGGCCTGCGAGGCATAGTTCGATTGGGCGTGTGACCTTTCCGGCCACCACACCACTACCACAGCACAGGCCAATAGGATTAAGCTTCTCATCGATCTCATCTGCGAAGGAGAAAAGGGGGATTTTGCTGGGTGTGAATTATGGACGATCGTGTAGTTTAGTTTTGGTCCTTCGAACCGGATTCAATCGAAATATTAATGGATTATTGTTATAAAAAAGCCCACAACCAGGAAATTCGTACAATAGCCATGCCATTATTAATTTCTTTTTTTCCATTCCATAAGCTCTTCATTACCAATTTCGATGGAAAACACCTTCGATAACGAGCCAACGAGTCTGCTGCTCTTGCTGTCATTATGTGGAGCTGCGCGATCGCGATCGCGTAGTGTAATAATTAATGGAAAAAAGCCAACCAACTGAAACAGCTGTCGCGGGGGGGGGGGAGGCGTCTGCTTTACTATAATGACTTGGCAGCTCACTTCCCTGCCCCGACGGTGCCGAGATACTTTCATTTTTCGTGTGTTTTTATTTGGATGATATTTCGCCCCAATCCTTTTACTGATATTTACCCATTCTTCCGAATCGATCGATGCGTCCGTGACTTTAATACTTTTTAGTTTTTGCTGCTGCTGCTGCTGCTGCTGCTGTTTGCTTTGCCATTTTATGGCATGGTCTAAAGCGCACACTACACAGGCTTCGGTGTGCCTATGTGTGTATGTGTGCTCATGTCTCTCTGTCTTTCTTCTCCGTACCTTTGCAAACAACATGTCTGCGTTCGTGGCAAAGAGGAAGGAAAAGAAGAAAAAAGGAAAAACAGTGTACAAAATCCCCGACAAAAATGGACATGACATTTTTGCGCAATCGAAACCGGTTGCACACGTCATGCGCGTTCAGCACCAGCGCACCAAACAACACGGTTCAATAATGGTGGTGCGACTCTGGACGGCTTGCTGGTCAACTTGGAGTTGATGGAGTTTGCTTGCTTGCTTGCTTGCTTGGTTCGATACCATGGCCGCAGGGTGTTCGATCGCGCACGTTCACTGCCGATTTACGAGCGGCACCAACTTGGATCGGTGCGCGAGACTTGCGATATGCAAAAACCCGTCTTTGAGGGCTTCCACAGAATCGCAGCTGCATTATCTGGTTTATCAGAATCGAACTCCCCGCCCGGACGGTGTATTGCAACATACGCACCAGGCACACAATTAGAAGCCGCCTACACGCAAGACTTCAACAGGGTGTACACGCAACCGCGGCACGCAGAATCAAAGCGCATACAATGTGTGCACCCAATTCCAGGCGAACGAATGGTGCGCTGGGCACTGGGAATAGGTACAATCATATTAAGCAACGCTTTAAGTATCTTAGTGCGTGGATGATCATACAGGGTGGGTTCAATCTGAACAAATTGAAAAGCTCAACATTAGATTCTTGGACTTGGAAATTGCTTTTTTACAGATTAAAAATGAAGCTCACTTTGGGATCATCAAAGTAAAGCTTTCCCAGTGACTTATCAATCCACCGCCACGATGACGGCATTGTCTGAAGTTTCGGCTTCGGTACGACCCTCTCACGCAGTTGCGTGTGTGTGGGACGGCACCCCCAGCTCAATTGGAACAGGGTCGATGGTGAGTGTGTGTGTGTGTGTGTGTGTGTGTGTGTGTGTGTGTGTGTGTGCGCATGCACACGATGAGAAATGCTTCTAGCGCACCCAGTGCCCTCCACAGTACACAGTGTGTTGTTCAATGGTTCATCTCATCGAACCGAAGGTAGTATTTTGCAATGTAAATAGTGTGTCTTAGTGTGCGAGATCTTCGTTGCTATAGACACACACACACCTCAGAGAGTGAGGGTTCGTCGTCGTCGTCGCCGTTCGTCGCCGCTAAGCAATCAACCCCTTGGCGGAATTCCAATGAAATTGTCATTCCTAATGGGTGGGTAATATTTATTCTCCACTACTGATGCTTTGGCCGGATGAAGCGTGGATGCGGTCACGCGCGTTACCTAGAACGATGTGGATGTGTCGCCCAGCCAGTCAGATGGGGGCTTATGCAAGTGGTTGAGGGGGCCTAATGGACCATGAATCATTCAAGAACTTCCACAGGTACGTGATTGGAGAGTTGTTTTTCCACCACTTGATGAATGATTGCCTTCCTGTTCGGCAAGCGGATTCCGTCCTCAAATCGGCTCCGAGAGTGTAGCCAACAACACCATTTTGAAAATTTCGCCTGCCCGATTGTCTCACCGCGATGACGTCAACTTCACACGACAGGCAGCTGAGCTACAACGAACGTACACTAAGGCTGACATCCAAGCAAGCTGGATTTCACCGTTCATGTGCCGATGTGCCCAAAATTGTTAAGACAAGCTTCCTACTCCCTTTCCCCTTTTATTTCCTCTTCTCCTACACGCGGCGACAAAACATACCCCCCCCCCCTCCCATGTCCGGAGAAAAGTGGGACGCTTTGGGATGCCAGCATTCGGTGTGTTAGCTTGGCAAGCGACGAACCCCCGTTAGAAAATACAACACGCGAAAATGGGAACGAAATAGAACATCGAGCGGCTGGCTCGAGCTGGTGCCTACTGTGGCCTTCATTTAGGCACTTTACACGGGCACAGTTTACCCTTGGCAGTACTTGGCTCGGTCTCAAGCGCTGAGGGTGTTGGTGGATTTTCTTTCTCTCTCTCTCTCTCTCACCATTCCGCTTCCGCTGCTAGTGCTTCAACTAAACCAAAAGGGGGGGCCAAAATGAGAGTAAATCAACGAGCTTTAACGAGTTGTTTGGTTGCACTGCTTCGCGGCTTGTACGGAGTGGAGTGAGAAATAATTTATAGAAGAAAGAAATTCCTTCCTCACCACAAACGCGCAGCAAGAAACCTATAATTTGCATAAAACGTTTCCTCCCCCCTTCTTTTTGTGTGGCCGAAGCGAAAGGAAAGAAATGCTTGTCAGGCCTTTTTTCACAAGAATTTCATAAGATGTCATAAAAATACACCTCAGACTCACTGAAGCACTTTTGCACCGTGGCAATAATCGTCTCCTTAGGTCATCAATCACACAGAACCGGAGCGCAACCGAGAATGTTGCCGGACCCGCGCGTTCTCCCGTGCGGCTAATCCTGGACGAAAGGTTGCAATGCAGCTCCAGATCACTCCGTGGCGTTCGCGTCGAAACCGGTTTGTACGGGCACACCAACTCCAAACTCTCCTTTTGGTCCGAGCAGATTAAATATGATCCTGTTCCTTCTCCCTTTGGTCGCCGTACGGGTGGTGATCGTCGCGGCGCACAAAGAACGCGCACTGAAGGGGAAGGGCAAAGCAAGTGGAGTTCCTGTGGGGGAGTACGGAGAGTGCATGCAAAAATAGGCTTCCACAGGGTCAACCTACGCGCGCTCGCGCACACAAGGCCCGCGTTATTTTCTTTTCTTTTCTGCTTCACACTTCGTCCGACGCCATTTTGGCGCATGACTTCGACCCAACGACGCGACAATTGGGATTATGTACCGTTGGGAGGGTTGGGGTTGCTGAAAATTATATAATTATCACCGACACACACGGGGCGGCGGGTCCGAGGTTTACAGCCGACGATCGTCGACGATCGTAGATCCCTTCATCTTATAAATGCTGCTGCAAATACGCAAACGGCTTCGTCGTGACTGGGGCTGGTATTAAAAGATCGCCAAACATCAATCATTGTGCCTTTCGGCGATTTGCTCCCGCCGTCAATCATAATTGAAGGGATCAATTCGATGCAAAGCATGGGGAGGGAGGAGAACAGGCCAGAACCTGTTCTTGTGCTTGTTCTTGTGTTCGGCACTGTGTGCGTAGGTATCGGCAAAGGCCAAAAACCTAACCAGATTAGCCTACCACATCGTCAATCCTTCTGCTTTTTTCAACGTCATAGGTCATACCAGCGCGACCGTGCTTGACATAAATGGTCCGAACACGGTCAGCTGCTTTTCAAACCACACTTCCACAGTGCGTCCAACTGTGTGTCTCTCTCCGTTTTGGGGCTCAAAAGAGATGAATAATCGGCCGATGCTCTCTGGTGTAGTGTGGAGAGGAAAATGGTACCCACTTCTGTGGTGTAAAAACGCACACAGAGCCACTACTGCCTCGGGTCAGAAGCTCTGCAGTAAGTCTGCAAAGAAGTGGTCTGCACCCACGTACGGTAAGCACAAGCTCCCACGGCGAACGCCCAATGAGGAAACTCGTTCGCGACCCCCCTGCACTGCTGAAACGACGCGACCATCGCGACAAAACGGTGGACGGAATTCATTCCCGCTTCGCGCTTCGATCCCGATTCAAGGTTGTTGCCGTCCAGTCGAGTTGGTGCTTGTGTATTTGTGCGCGTTGTGGGTTGGTTCAGTTGGCGAATCACCAAGCCGCGGCTGGGGGTGTTGTTGGTGTTAGGGAGAGAGGAATGTTTTATAATACATCTATACTTTTATGACAATTGTTGCATGGCCTCGGAAGGGTAAGCAATGCAATGCGGAAACACTTTCTGCAATTTGCATTTACTGAGACGTTTTAAAAAAAGGTGACAAATGTGATGGATCTACTAGCTACGATCAGCAGCCATTTCGAGCACAGCTGCACACAAACGACACTAAAGAAGACGGAAACAACAATCGCTTCAATGCACACACCACAACACAACGGTACAGTAACCGAAAGTAAGCGATGGTCTCATCGCTGCTTGCATTTGAAAATGATTAGCTTTATATAAGTGATCGTCGAAAGGGAGGGAAGACGATCACTGCTCGAATTATTGTTTTCCCCTCGAACACACTTACCTCTTTGCTGGCAGTTACTGTTTATGAAAATGCAGTCTGTGTTCGAGTAGTCACTTTAGTGAGCCTTCACTACACGGTCCCTTCCGATGGGGGGGAAATTCCATCCAATCCAGCAGTACCAAGCTGGCGTGGAATGTGAGTCGAGCACTTTTTTTTAGATGTTTTGCTGCCCTGTTCCACTGCAATACACACAACGTTAGCAATTATTAGCGATTGTTATTATTTCACTTTTACATTCACTTTTTCACCCGTTCATTGCAGTGGTTGTAAGCTGAAACGGTCACTCACACACAGACACACACACAAATGCACTTACACTCTAACCCCCCGTTTGAAGCAAGCAAAGCGGGATCGAGATGTGCAGAAAGAGGCGAAGGAAAATCAAATCACCACCACACACAAACACACACCCGACACAAATGCACCGCTGCCAGCAGAGAAAGCGAGAAAGCGTGATAGCGAAATGAAGCTGCACGAACGAAACGAACGAGTGGACAGAAGATGGCAGTTTAAAACACTTCACCCTTGCCTGGCGGGGGAGACGCGATCGATGGGAGCTTTTATGCTTTTTTTTTGTGTGTATTTCTTTCCACCACCTTCCCTTGCTTTGCTCACACTTGCACACATTCACACGCAAGCAACGGACACTGCATTCTTCACTGCATTTTTCCAGCAGCAGCAGGGGTGTTTAATTTTCCACCCAAATTAGTTTACCTTTTTTTCCAATCAACTTTTGAAGAACAGCTGGTACAGTACCGTTCCGCACAGAACGGATGAGGGGGGAGGGGGCGTTTAGAGAGTACACGAACACAAAACAGAGAAGATGGGTGGGATATGACCCAAGGTAACAAACTCAGCACAGCAGCCAGCCAGCACACGGCGCAACGCGCGCCCGAAAGCACCTCGTCAAAGATGGAGTTGTTGCTCTTGCTAGCTCCAACCTCTCACTGACGGGCTTTGGATTGTAGAAAACAAGTTTTGCCTCGCTCGCAAGTATTTCTCTCTCTCTAGGCTCACCTACGCATACGCACCTTCTCTCACGATCGCATTCGAGCAAGAAAGATCAGTGACCGTGTTTTCCGACGGAGAGCTTTTCGATTGTGTAGGGCCTTGTTTTGGGGGGTCTTGTCGCGCTGTGTATGGGTGTGTGTGTGAGAAATGGTTGACTGTGTGACGATTCATGACTTGACGCACACGATGGTTTTTTTTTGATCTTCGGTTTTTTTAGATGAGAAATTAAAGTTGTGTTTTGTAAGTTTATAATGTATTAAAATAAAACAAATTAACTTTCATCACAAAGATCACGTCGTAAATCAGTTTGCATACATCGTTGCGTGTATTTTTCCTTCGCCCCTGAAAGGTATGCAAACAGCATATGATCCACAACTTGTACACAATCCATTATGTATGCCTCGATAGTGTTAGACAATTAGTGTGTTATACGATACCGAAGACACAAATCTAGTAGCACAGTTTGCTGCAGCAATTCCAGAATCGAGAAAGGGTTCGTCGCTTTGTTGTTTATTTTCACCAAACCTGCTTTAATCTGTGTTCAGTATCTTCAAAATAAGGTTCATTTTCAAAAATAGGACCTTCTTTAAAATGTGCTTTAATTTGCCTTGAACTAACGTTGCTATCGTATCAAGAATCGAGCCCTTGTGCGTAACAATCAGGACAGGTCTTCTTCCTCATTACTAAACGAATAACTCATAAATCTCAATTTGCATGTCATCAAACAACAACGCTCAATCAAATTCACTCAACTGCGTCATTTTGTTAAATATGTTTTCACACCCAAAATATATTTACATTTTACACATCGCCTATCGGTCACGATCAGTCTAAGTTACTGTAACAAAACACTTACTGAGCACAGTTTTCATACGGTATATCTCTATATTATACTTATCCAACTAGTCCTACTATGAACCATGCCTGCCATAGGCATGCAGAACAGAAATCACCCTTGCTAGTAGTTATTGTATAGTAAATGTATACGGTTTGTCCCTCTCGTTCTCGTTATCTCTGTCTTTGTTGCAGGGGATGAGCCAGGGCGCGCCTGTCGTCTATCCGCCTCCTCCCCGAAATGGTAGATGTATCAACTGAAGCTCAGCGTTCCTTCCACGCACAAACACACGCATGCACACACGCAGAGATATGCTCACACAAATAAGCGGAAAAATCACACCAATAGGCTAGCAGATACTGCGGTACGGAGCCACAAACCGAACACAGATAAACCAAAGCAGCAGGCAGCTAGTCCTCGTGGGACGCGGCCAACGCGAACGATTGGAGGGGCAGAGGGAGGGAATGGTGAGTTTTGGTTTGAGGGATGATTGCGTCATCACGCTTAGATGCGTTTTTTGCGGTTCGGCGAGAGTATTTTCAGCATCGTTACGACGGGCGCCTCGAACGAGAGCGAGATGATAAATGCAAGCACGTAGGACGATACCACCTGGCCCAGGTAGACGGTGGCCTATGAGGGAAGTGCAAAGAAATTCAAAAGGAGATTAGAATGCAATCACGCTCCGCTGATGTACTGCCGCTTCTCTTACCAGCGCATTTGGCGTCATGTGGATGGGAGAGTCAGACTCGAGGGCGAATATTCGGTTGATGATTGGATGCACCAGGTAGGCGCAGTATGTGACACGCGAGAACGGATACAGAATCGGAGTGGACAGCAGCTTATTGACCCATCCACCATAGCCTGACGAGCAGGCAACGATGACCCAGCCACAACCGATCGCCCAGCCGGTATGGCTGAGCGAACTGTACGCCGCAGCCGCCGTCTGTGTGAGTGTCGTGTTGTACAGACCGAACAGCAGATACAGCATCATCATCGTGGAAGTCACCCAACCTGAGATAACGGTGAGCTGCAATCGAGAAGAGAACGCATGTTACAATCCTTCACTTGGCACTTCCTCTTGCTCGCTCGCTCTCTCTTTGTCCTTACCAAAGACATCTTGATCTTGCAGTTCGTTTTGAACAGAATCCACCCAACACTCATGCCGACTAGGTACGGTCCCAGACGCGTCCAGGGTTTGTCGTAGATCTTGTCAAACAGAGCAAACGGATCATCTGCATCGGGCATGTGGTTGTTGGAGAAGGCGATGTAGGCCGTAGTCGCCCAGGCCGATACCATAAACACGGACATCATCGTGGCGGCAAACTTAAAGTGTCGAACGGCAATGATCAGTATCAGGGCACCGATGATGTAGAACTGGGTGTCATCCGCCAAGTACCAACTCCACAGCATACACTGAAGGTGAGAGAGAGAGGGAATCGTTATTGTGGGCGTTCCTTGCAGTCATCAAAGATCAACTGATCCTACCATCTGCTCCACTGGGAAAAGGGTGTTGATGTACAGAATGTTACGCCACCAGTACTTTGGACAGTTGATGTGATCCTGTGTCGGTGGTTCAAACACGGAATTCTGCTCCAGATAACGCATCACAACCTCCACCACTCCGAGTACGTACAGGTAAGGGGCAGTCAATCTGTAAGAATGATCATTCATCGTCATTACACAATCTCTTGTTGGAGGCGTAACTCATCTTCCTTACCTCACAAAACGATAACCAACCAGTCCGAAGAAGTGGAACGTTCCGGCCGTAAACTCGCTCACACCCTTGGTCAGCTTTTCCAGCTTACCCTTCGCATTCGTGCGGAAGTAGATGAACGACACGAGGAATCCACTGATGAAGAAGAACGTATCCACACTGTACGCCCCGTTCAGCACGATCTGGAACAGGAACTCTTTCTCCACCACCTTGCGCAGCTCCATGTTGTCAGAGTACTTGAACACGACGATCATCGTGTGGCCTACCATAAGAGAATGAATGAGCAAATGCACTTGTCTCTTCTGCACCTCAGCTCAACTTACCCAGAATGACCCACGCCATAGAGATGGCACGAAGACCGTGAATGGAGGGAATAGTATCGTTTCCGACATTCTTGTCACAGATCGCCTTAAAGTTGGTCACCACCGAGAATGATAGGAGCAGCTCGGCCCACAAACCTTTGGAGGAAATGGGACACAAAACAAACACATCAGAACTCTATGTCTTCTGTTACTGGGTTAAAAAGCACACAAAATTGTGCAAAGGACCCAACACCAACCAACTGTTAGCGAAACACAAATATTAGCACACAATTGGGTGCAATTTTTTAGGGGTTAAGTTTGTTAGTTACTTTGTTGACTCTCCAGAAGCTCACACTGCTTTGAAAGTGTGTACAGGAGCTCCTGGACGTTGTGCAGAAACATACACACAAAACTACTGACCCACACACACACATACACACACACAACTCGGAGACGATCCAAGAATACCGATCCGACCGGGCGGAACTTACTCAACTTGGTTTCCTCCGTTGCGGTCAGCTCCACGGCAAGGTTCTCATCGGAGTTGTTATTGTTAACGCTCGTCGGTACTCGGATAACCGTGCAGTTACCTTTGCCGTTCTCTTCCGGCTCGCGGTGCGTCAGATCGTACGTCGTGCAGCCCAACCCGTTCGTCATATCCCCGGTCAGCTCCTTGCAGTAGCTCTTGATGCGCATCTTGGCTTTGTAGCGGCGGCGCAGCACAAGATCATATCCGGTACCGCTGATCAGCAGGATCACGACGATCACCGAAAAGACGCTGCAAAAACGACAAACAGATAAAACGAGAAGATAAGCCAGTGAGCTTTATAAATGATAACCATTCGCGACGTCTGCATTGCTACGTACAATAAGATCCGGAAGGTAAAATCGTCCCACAGCGAGAAATTGTTCAACGTGGGCGATCGCACACCAACCAGCTCCTGATCAACGTGCCGCCGATCGATGTCCAGTTTGAGCAGTGTTTCGACATCGGCAATGCTGCAACCACTCGGCAGACAAAGTCCCACCACGACGGTACGAATCTGCAAATCGCAAAAGACACATCAGCAACACGATCAGTAGAGGATCGCATTTTCACCGAAAAAAATAAACACTTACCGCATTGAATGATTCGGTGCCGTTGATGAGAATTTTCGCCATATAGAAGCCGGGCACGAACGGAGGATTCTGGTGCTCCATCTCGGACGAACCGAGGAAGTTGCCGTTGATGTAGGTAATGTCCGTGTTGCGGCCCTTCTTCTTCGGTGCCGGGTCGGTGTCGCTATCGTTCTGGTATATGTACGAGCACTGGTCCATCGAGCCCGTCCAGTAGTTGTTGCCCCAGAAGAACCCTTTCGTATACTTGCCCGATGAGTCATCCACTGTAGAAAGGCAAAAGGAAAGAAGAAGAAGAAGAAGAAGAAGAAGTGTTAGCATTCGTTATGCAAGTTACTTCAGTTACTTTCATTCAAGAGATCACATTAAACCTGTATGCAATTCATCATCACTCGCTGATGGAACGTTCACAATAAACGCGTGACAGATGATACAGCCGCACCCAGTGCCGTACCGCAACCTTGAGACATCTAAATTGTTTATCGTTTGGTGGCATAAATCAATCTTCTTCTTGCATCCCTCACTTCCCTCAGCGTCACATCATTCCCATCCCATAAACCGCTGCACTGGCGTGCCCTCTGGCTTTCCGTGACTCCCTACGCAAGGTGAAGGTGTTTCGATGCTCGCCTGGGACCTCCATTAGCCGCTGTCGCTGTCGGTTTAATCGCCACGCAACGCCCCCTACTCGGTCTCTATGTGTGTGTGTGGCTTCCGTGTGATATTGCCAGTCCACACACAAACACGCACGGATCGAACAAGGAAAGTGCCCCAAGGCTCTCGCTAATTGTTAGTCCCCATAAACCTGATAACGTATTGAGCTATTCCGTCGCAGGACACCACCTCGGCTAGACTCGGCGCTCGTGCGGGGTGATTATCATTGAATAATTTAAGCTTAAAAATAACTCACAATGGCTAGCCAGAACAAACAGAATGCGCGAAAAATTTACATCTTTTCGTTTCTTTGAATGCATTAAATGCCGAAAAGGACATCCAGTTCCGACTGATTGATTTATCCTTGAGAATTGATGCTGCGCAAAAAACCGAATGTTTACTGCTTGACATTTATTTTTGCAACGGTCCAAGATTAATATCATACTGTTGAGATGAAAAATGACACAATTATATTCTTCAACCATCAGCATCAATTCATTGTCTTCGTGGAGCATCTTTTATTCTTTTCTTGAGGGTGTGAGCACACGTGCTCAATCAGTCAATGACCCTCACCACCACGGCAGAAGGTTAACTGGTTGGCAAACACTTTCGAAAGCTGAAATCACCCGAACGTCCTCTTCCGATTGTTGTACGAGAACTCATCTCTCGCTAGTCATCTGCTTCCGTGATGCAAGACTTTCTGAAGACTTTACCCAACTTTTGTTGTTTCCTCAGTTGGAAAGATCTGGAACTACGCTCAGAACTCAGACACTGCAAAGAGTACTGCGATTCCCTTGAAAAGCCTCACCATTACCCGTAGACCTCGGGCATCAAGCATCCTACTGAACTGAAAGAACTGTCCCGACCGAGCTCTGTCTCCGTTCACTCCCGGCTGCATCAAAGCTGCACCGGAACGACCTTACTTAAATTCTCCATTCACTTTCAGCTGCAAAGATCACGCTTCTTGGAGTCTTTCCCTCGCGCAACCGGGAACCTTGATTGACACACTGATTCACCAAATAAATAGTCGCAAGTTTCGGCCGTTTCGTCACAAAGTGTCACATCTAACGAAGCCATACACCCTCCTCTTAGTGGGATCCAAAACATCCAATCCAATCCAACCAACGATCATGCCATTCTGACGTAATGCTCGACGTCCCGGTATGGCCAAACGGGGGAAAACAAAAATATCGGTCAGGCAAACATTTCTCAGTTCGTTAGCCAACCGCGAAACGGGCGATCCTGTTTTGCTGGCCAGCACACAAACCAAAGCTTACGACGACGACGACGACGACGACGATACGTTCGCATAACCGCCTTCATCTTGCGCTTCGAACCGCATTCCCGTCACACCGCTGATTGCGTGTGTCTATTTTCACTGTTTTTTGCATTCATTTCACCACCGCTTGCGGCTTCGGTGCTTTCCTTAATCATCAAGGCGAATATATCTTTGCGCGGCTTTGGGAGCAGGTGGAAGCAACAGCAACAACAAAAAACACACTCACTCTCACAGATGTTGCGCCAAAATGCAAAACAGCTGTGGCGGTGGACGCGATTACGCGACCACTACACTGACCCATTTTCTAGCCCGTCCCTTCCCCTTTTTGGGTTGGCGGAACGGGGTCTATTTGGTCTGCTAAAGCAAGCTGCTGATGGTGGTGGTGGTGGTGCTAGTGACTTATTAGGCCACTCCGTGCAGTTCCCGGTGTGGGATTAGCGGTTACAGCAGTGGCAATTTAATGTTTGTCTCCGTCGAGATTAGTGGTTTTGACCGGTCGTACATGCATGTGAGCTAATGTAGGGTGCATGGCGATCCAACCGTTTTGAATAGCAATCGAACACCAGCATCAACACCTCCTTCCTTACTGACTGCAGCAGCCTTCGGTACGACCCTGTACCGACGTCCTTCTTCTGGTGCAACGGATAATGAGCTGCACCATGCCACCGTGCGGCCAAAGGCCGTTCGTTACCTTTCCTTTATGTAATCCCCAACCGACCCGCACAGTGGTCGTGTGTGTCTGCGTGTGTGTGTGTGTATAAGTGACAATCGTTGCAATTGGGGAAGATAAAAACCGCATGCAAAAACGACACCAACGAAACGGCGAAACCGAAGGCAATTGCACGGCTACAATGCAACAAACTTTCGAAAGTCCCCCTGAGCCCTTAGTGGTGTGCTCGTTTTAAAGGCAAACCCATCTACCACTGCGCACTACCAACACACACAGTCACACACAGCTTGGATGAACTCAAGGACGAAACCTTAACGAGCTCCCCCAGACCGAAGAAGGAGTTGCAAGAGTCTGGTTAAGAGGTAGAGAGAGAAAGAGAGAGAGTGACATTTTTTTGGGAGCTTTTACTGCCTACGTAAACACACAAAAAAGGTCTTCTCATTCGCACAGCTTCCCTCAAGACTGTGTCAAGACTGTGCAGCAACAGTGCCATAATTGTATGCACAGTGATTTGCTTCCCTTGCCCAGCCAGCACATACACAACGAACCCGATTCCCGGCGATCGGGACCAGGCTGGGTGGAAGAGCAGCAACAACATTTTCGGTTGACATTGAAATTTCCAAGAAAGGGGAAAATGAAATGGGACAAAAAGTAAACAGACCCACTCCTTGGTGTCCCCGCAGGCCGGCGATTACGAAGCACGATTTCGGATGTTCGTGGAATGCACAATGATGAACAAACGACGTGTCAAAGTCAAAGCATATGGGGCCACCCGGGCCGGGCAGCATTGTTAACGGATCATTCATTCAGTTAGTTAGTTATGCCGCATCCACTTTCCCGCCTTTTTTGAAAAAAAAACATAACCGGACCTTGGAACTTCCCTTCTGCTTGCCGAAAGGACCTTGATCTGATGACGAATGTTTTTGAATTCGCAAACCGCCGCCCGACGAGGACGATGGACGGATTAATCGAACGTGAGCCATACGTCAATCATACACTTTTCTACCCTGCCCTGGAGGGTTATGAGTGTGTGTGGGAGGGGAGGTACTGTGGAAAGCGGGTCACAGACACAGCAAATTGCATCGATGTCGAAAAATTCATGGCCACTGGGTTAAACGGGTAAAATTGGCAAACGGCGATCGGACGATCGCAAGGAAAGAAAGCCTTTGGGGGATGCGTACGAGAGACAATTATTGCGCGCCAGTGCGGTTGGGCGTGCAGCAGTGACACAGTTCGTCGGAGACAGAGCTGTTAGAGACTTTCGCAATGGTCATTGCACAGTCTTGCCGAAATTTCTCCCGAGGCGATCTGTCTCGCGGCAGCGCTTAATAAAAGATCGTTCGAGAGCAAAATCACGAGAGCGAAGCAAAGGATCGTTACTGTTTCCTTTTCATGTTGAATGTTGGAGAAAACACACACACACGGGGGTGCAAAGTTGTCTCTGCTTGCTCCCACACACACACACAAACAAACTGGGGCTGCATAATTTTGTAAGCTTTCTTGAAATTCATGATTTTCAAAAGGGCGCCTTCGTTCAGAAGCCCTTCAGTTTCTCCAGCGCGTGCGTGTGTGGTGCCATCGAAGAGAGAGCAAAGGTCGGCTGAGATCTCTACACTGATGATTCAAAGATGACGATACAGCCAGCGTACACGCAACACCTCAACATCATCATCATCATCAGCAACCCACAAACCAGCTCGCTAGCACTGAACCACAACAAACAGCAACGAAAAAACCCGCCCGATTCCATCTGGTAAAGCTCCCAAGCGCACGCTACCTTAAAACAATGACCTAAATTTTGACTGCATTCCCCTTCCCTTGCCTCCCCCTTGCTTCACCTTCTCCACAATGCGCTGGCTATACATATCATCATCCCCCACTGCCCCCATGCGAAGATGCCTGCAAAGAGCAAGCGTAACAACACACAAAAAACCCAAACACACGCATACAACCCGTTACATGCCGGACGATACACAAGCGTTACCGATTTGATTGATTTTAGGTAAGCGAAGCTGTGAAATGAAAGGGAAATTAAATGCAGACTTGAACGGCGAACTGATTTACTTCGACCAAAACAAAGAACTTCAACGAGCGACTGCCCCAAAAAGAGAAGACGAACCTCTGAAAAAATGGAACACTGAACCTTTGATTTTATTTCGATTTCGAACCTTTCTATTTAGCTTTACAAAACTGTTACAACCACGGAAGGAGGGTTTTTCCTATGAGTTTGTAAACTTCATAAACCCGCTCATTCTATATACAGTCATGCGAGTCATGCGCTCCAATGTGTGCCTTAGGCGATACGCCGCGCACAACCCATGTGACCTTCTTTTGTCGGGTTTAAGAAAAAAATAAACACACACACACACATACACAGAGTGACCAGTGTATGATAACAATATTATGTCTTGCTTTTGGCACGGGGGTGTTACTCCGTTACCATCGGGGTTCGACAAATGACAAAGCAAATGTACAACGGCATGATGCCCATTAAAGCACACCGACACACACCGACAGACTGTTGCATCACGGTTGGTTCGATCGCGCAAAAAAGGGGGGAGGAGGGTGGAGGGGGAAGAAGCACGAAGAAAACCCACGAAGAAGGAAAAATTGAACGATCATTGTTGATCGAAATGGAAAATGTGCAAGAAACAGGTTTTCCCTCCCGCCCATTGTGATGCCCCGCTGGAAGCGCATCCCAAAACCCTCCAATGGGCGGAACCCGTTGGAAGAGCGGGGTTTGTTTCACTGTCACAAGACAAACCCCTCATCGGGACTCTTGCGCACCTTGGCAATGCTTCGTTCAATACACACACACACCCAAACAGACTATCTGCATCGCTCTCTTAAGGGATGATCGTCAGTACAGTGGTGCTCGTCACCCAAGGGTTATGTCTACCTGTATGCACCGAAAGCACTCTCCTTTCGTACTTTCGTTTTCACTTTTTCGTATTTGGATGTGACGTAACACGCGCACGCGGCTCGTATTGTGGCCACCATGGTCCGTTGCAGCGGTCGTCTTGGGGGGTTGGAAAAACCGGCGGTGGTGGTGGATGATGATTGAGACAGAAGGGGTTTGAACACAACTCAACCGTGTGTTTGTCTGTGTCGGTGTGTGTATACAACCCATTCAGCTGAAGCCGGTGAAGAAATCGAATGGGGCCACGGATGCAGTGCAGAGCGGAGGGAACGAAGAGGAAAGGGGAACGAGTTGGAGCGGGAGGATCTGTGTTGTTACGCATTTGCTATTACGCGCGATCGGTCCCCCCCCCCCCCGCTCCTTCATTTTCGATTGAGTCAGTCAGTCAGCCTGTGCTGTGGGCTGTGGTGAGAGAAATTATGAATACACATTCGGTACGGTCCGTTTGGGGATTTGGTGTTAAACCGAAGCCAACGCGGGGACTAAGGAACAGCCCAACGGTGTGTGTGTGTATGGTGAAATAGTTTAAAAGCATACGACGGTCGCGCGATGACTTTTCCTGTCCGAGCAGCCCTCAAATGTCAAAAGCTCAGTCCTTTCTGCTCTTTCTGGAGCATCTGGACAATTTTATGGGATGACATGATTGCACCATTTTCGCTTCACACAGGAAGCGATCGTCACACAATGGCCGATCTGAAGATTCGATCATTAGCCACTTGGCAGCCGGGGGGGGGGTTTACACTGGGAGGAGGCGATTCCACTCCATTAGTTTCACTTTTTGCGATCGATCAGGTTTGAACTTCAAATCAGGTACCTGTGTACGCACGCAAGCTTCTGCAGATTGTCGTCGTCGTCGTCGTTGTCGTCCCCCCATAGCGACAGAGTTCACGACTAGCCGGAAGAAGGCAAACATGTCGTTTGACCACATTTTGCGCCGAGAGAGATGGTCGGTGCGGACGTCGGTGGTTGCTTTAGCGATGCGATTTGCTTAAAACCTCTTCTTATCTTAAATCGCAACACAAAGAAGGTGAAAGACGTGGTGGGACAGTTATTTCGCTCGATGGTGCGACGATGGAATGTTCCGGAAATATTCTAAACTCCATTCCTTATGGCAATGGCCTTGCGAAAAAGCAAATTTTATCGCCCAAATGTGCAAAATTAAGAGTGAAGCATAAAGAAGCAACCACACACACAAAAAAACCGGTATGCAAATTTTGATTCAACCAAACCGAACAAAGAAAGGCTCGACGGAAAAAAGCGTTATTTTGAATGGGGAAAACACATTCGACTAAGTTCTTTGTTGGTTGCTGTTTCACTTTTCAAGGGGAAAATTCATTTTCCAGCCTGCACTGGGGAATGATTCATACACCGATTGTCTCAGCTACGAGATAAACAATTAAACTATACCTTTAAAACAACGAATGAGTATTCATGTTTGCTAAATAAAGACAAATCAATACTATCAAGGCAAATTGCAGCATTCCAGCATTGGTTTGCTATTAGCTCATACGCTGATACGCGATGTAATTATGATGAAAATCAAACGTTTCGATGCTCGTGGGAATCTTTCCTACGTGACCCACGCTGCTCACATCATACATCGAAAAGCGAAACCAAACCTGCTTTTGAGTACGCCACAAACGCCACACACACACACAAAAAACCTTGACAGAAAACTCTAATCATTATAATAATCACCTCGCTCTGTATGACCTACCACGGAGGAGTGTTTTAGGTTCGATTTGTGATTTTCAATGCAAAAATTGCGCCACTCACGTGAGGAGAGCATCGATATAGGGATATTCCCTACAAGTTGGCATATAGTGGCCCCGCGGAACAAATACCCGGCCCTACGCCAGGAAACGAGTATTTGCCCAGAGAGAGAGAGACGCCCCAACCAGATCGCTGCTTTATTGCATTACCACTTTATCAACCGTTGGTACGAGCACAGTTCAAACCGTTGCAAGGGGAGTTTGCTGCATCAGCCACTAATGGCCCAACCAAACAAGCGCGGCCGGAGCAAACAAACGTGTGCCTTTGGCCGGGGAATGGCTAAGCTAGCTAAGCCGCTCCTGGACGGTGGTTGGACAGCATGGACAGTATGGTGGGTTTGTTGTTTGTTCGGTGAGCTGCAGTTTTCTACTCAATTCTCACTAACAATAACAAACGGCAACAAAAAAAACGACACTATTACGATCGACGATCTTGAGGACGTTTCAGTGATTGAGCAATCAAGTTTTGTACGAGTTTTCTACACAAAAAGGTAAATTAAAGTAGTGCCAATTAATTTCTTGACAAGTGGCTCAAGATCACCGAACGATACCGATACCGATCGTTGTGAAATGACAAAACGATCTTAAATGAGAAAAAGCCCCCACAAGAGATCTTAAAGCCGTGATAGTGTGTGTTTTTTGTGGCACATCACACAAAAAAGAATCAATCCCATTCCGACCCTAATCGCCTTCAATCGCAATCAAACTGCTCGACCCATAGCCCAAGGGAGCCATCATATCATGCAAACAGACAAAAAACCACCTTCCTCCACACAGAATCACACACAGTCCAATGCAGAAGCAACAACAACAAACAACCAAACCAAAGGAAAAGCAAAAGGGAAAACCCCACCTCACCCCACCCCACCCCTCCCTACCCCCTGCAAAGGCCGATTGAAAAGTGTTAGGTTTGTGCACGAAATTATGTAAGCTTTCGCCATCATTGGGGCCACCCGACACGCCATCTGTTGCACTATCCCGCCTCCCCTCTTTCCCTTCCCCCATACCCATCCCGGTGATCGCTATGCCGCTCCATTACACCACCCCCTACCAGTGGTGTGTGGGCTAAAGCGTGTCTGTCTGTCTGTGTGTGGATATCAAGACATTTTCATTTCGTTTTTCTTTGATGGTGTGTGAAAAAAACTCCCCCCAACAACACGGAAAGGAACGAAGCGCGAAAGAAAGAAAGAAAGAAAGAAAGAAAGACGATCGATTGATCCTCACCATGGCCTGAATTGCATTTTTTCCCTCGCAGCAGGTTTGAAAGCGAAGGAAGGGATGGGAAGGGTTTCTTGTCGATTTGTTTCTACATCAAACGAAGAAGGGGGGAGGGGAAGGAGCCGCCTGCCAATGCCGTCATTATGACATTATGCCACTAAAACGGCTCAACTCACCCCCAAGCGGCAGCAGCAGCAGCAACGCAACGGCGCAGTGACTAAAAGTGCAACATTAACACACACAGAGAGTGAGAGAGACGAAAGAGGGCCGTGGGGCCGAGTGAGGGTGAAGAAATGGTAGGGTGGCATGTGAAGAAAATCACACCACCGCATAACAAACATTTCGGACAACAACAACGGACAACAGCAGCAGCAGAAAAAAAGGGCGGCAATGGGTGGAAACAGTAGTTTGATGCGCGTCATTACACGCGTTACAATTGGTCCCGGGGAAGGATGTTTCTGGTCAGGAAGGCCGTACCTTTTCCTGACCCACAGACACAGACGGGTGCAAAAAATTAAGTCATACTAACTGAGCTGGAACATATCCATTAAGAGAGGAGGGAAAAAGGGTGAAACAAACGGACTCTAATTGCTATTTGTCTTTTACGACCTTTTTCCTGCTTGTCCGCAGGAAATACAGTTGTAAGGTCCACGCGCTACAAGTGTAATGTGATTGAGTGGAACGGAACGGGCTTGGACAGTTTAAAGGGAAATTCATTCAACTGAACTCACTCTTTAGTGCCCAAAGCTTCTCCTCCTGTAGACCCATCAGATACTGCGTCATCTGATCGCCGCACGTGCCGCTAAGACGGGGCCGCAGCGTGCTCCACCCGTTGGCGATGCGCTTGATGTCGAACACGGTCAGCTTTTCCTCGAGCAGTATCAACCGATCGAACGAGAAGTTGATGCTTTGGTTGGTTCCTTCTGGCTGCGCAAGCGACACGTTCACCTCCTGCCCACCGGTGGCGCTACAATGCAGAAGAGCTACCAACACCACGCTGATGCTCCATCCCGACCAGATCCTGGTGCGCTTCATTGTCGAGCTGTTTTGTTGCTGCACAGCGAGAATATTGTGCCTCCTTTGATTTAACAACACAAAACTGACGGCCCCGTTTGGCCACTTTCCGTTGCTACGGGTTACGTTTTCTCTTTGCGAGCTCGTCTTAACCAGGCAAAAGCATTCAATTGGAAAGAGATTGTTATGTTACACAACCAGGCGGCGCTTTAAGAGTAAACACACACATACACACGCGCACTGTTGTGGAGATGGTCGTGAACAGGAAGAAGAAGGAGGAAAATAAACTCGAATATTATCACACTTGCCGCAAACAAATACACACACAACAATACACAGACACACACTCTTGTTACAATGCGAAGATGAGTGCTGTAATCACTTTCGCTTAGCACTTCAATATTTGGTCACTCTGTGTTGCGTTTTCCGTTTCCTGTACACTTCGCTCGCCCATCAAAATCTACGCGACACGATCGATGCTGTGGAAATTGTCATCCATTTCCTACCTCTCGCCCACACACACGCGCGCGCGCTCACAATTCAATAAACTCCCCAAAAAGTATGGACTTTATCACACACTTTTCACTTTTGTTTCACTTTCCTTTTTTTGATATCGCCACCCCGAAAATCACAAACTATATCGTACAAGCTCGATCACAACACCCGCAACGCACTGTAGCGACGGGGGGAAGGGTGGAGGGAAAAGGTGCCACAAACAACAAGCGAGCGGCAGGAACAAGGAGCGAACCGGATGCACACAACCTGCACGCCCGAAGACTGCAATCGGAATGACCACGCTGCCGCTGAGCTGAACCGCCCGTTGCTAAGGCGGTTTGCTTGCTTGGATGGTGTAACGTAACGCACGGTAACGTGTCTACGTACTTCCCTCCCCGGGAGGCAGGTTGGGTGAACGTAACGGTGTGTATGTGTGTGATACTACGACAGTGACGACGACGATGTTGCTCTTATTCGTTCCCTTTCTCCAGTTCAGCGGTTTAGTAGTAGTGGTTGATCCCCAATCAGGACGAGAGAGACAGAGAGAGAGTGCGCACGCGAATGCTGCAGGCGACTATTGTCCGATCGATCCGATGGTGCGAGCTTTTAGGGTGCTTTTGGAGCGGGTGGAATTGCTTTTTTTACTCATCTTGCGCTTGTCACAGCCTGTGTACTGAGATGGCCACTTAGATACTAGACGTCAACATGCTTTGCCATATGGAGGAACTGTAGTTAGTGCTTGTTTCGCGTACTTCAGCGAAACAATAGAAGCGGTTTCAGTTTATAGACACGTTTAATAGAGGAAATCAAAACTAAATATTTTGTAATGTCATTGTAAGACACAAGCCAAAACAATCTGAAGACATTAAAAAGATACCATCATCCTAATAGTGTACCACTGAGACACAAATAAGCTTTTTCTGGATGACCTTGGAGGTTTATTTCCTCGATATTACGCCATCTACTTTACGCTCGTACTCGAAATTATGGAAGTGTTTGGATGATCAGTATGATCAGTACACCGGTATGAACGGGATGCTAGACAGCACATTGTCAGAATCATTTTTTCTACTATATTAACTGTTTCTAATGTCTGTGTCCAAGTGTCCAACTGTCTACTATATCCGTCTTCAAACATTACATGAACTTGCCCGAGTGTTCGATTCTGCATTTGCATAACTACCGCACTCCCGGGGACGGATCTGCCCGAGGTCAAGTGTGCGGCAGTGTTTGGTGCCGCGATAGGCGACTCACACCGCAATCTACCCCAAGCATGGTAAACAATTACCCTTCAAAACCATAGCAGCCGATCCGAAGAAAGATGACACATCACAACGCACGGTTGAAGTACGAATTCGAGCCGTAACTCCCCTGTTAACGAGACACCGCTCAAGTGAGGGCACACAAAAACTGTGGCACAATTTAACTGAACGTCAGCAGGCAGGTGACAATGTTTTCCGCTACTTTATTATTATTTTTATTTTATTAACACTGACATTCTGGGTGTGGGACAGTGGGAAAGGGCCAACCGTGGCCCGCAAAACTCCATGGCCGGACAGACGGATGGCCCTGTCAAGAGTGGTGCTGAGTGCTTAGTCGGACGGAATTATTGTTTACTGTTTTTTTTTTTCGTTATAACCTTGTAAATGCATTCTGAGTGTGTGCATGGACGATGGGTCTCGAAAAAGCATCCAAACACCGTTATGCAATTGTTCGGAAGCTAATGCGAATGCTGCTGAACCCCTCAATACGCACAAGGATACAAACCGATCGAATCGAACACGTGACTCCGCAGGGACCGTTAACGGACGATCGAACAAGCAGCACGTGCACACCATGACACACATGTGCAAATGTGTTCTACCAGTACACCAACATACTAATATCTTGTTCTGCCTTTTTTTATTGTTTTATTTAGCCGTTATGGATGTTTATGTAGCGCACCTGCTGCTCAATAAAACAGACGAGGGAACGCCAGACTGACGAGCAGCCTGCTTAGGCCACCCTCGATGCGTCGTGTGCGTTTGATTGAAGCGCATATCATCACCATAGCAATACCCTCTCTCCCTCTCGCTCACTCTCACCCTTTGTCTTTCTAATTTTGCGCACAGCGCACGCGCGCTGCACACGAATTTCGTACAATTCGTGCATGTGTGTGAATGCATGCAGCATTTGGTCTTAGTGGCGCAAGGTTAAACCCTTGAAACCCGCACTGAATCCATTACGCACGCACGTGTCCGAATTGTGCGCAACCAGCAAAACGGTGGCCCACCAGTACGCGCACCAGCCGCCAGCGAGATACGCGACTCGGATGCGCAACGGTTCCGGTCCGGTTTTAAGAATGTGCATTTTTACGAGTTGAAAAGGTCAGTGCGGACCGTTTTTTTTTTTTGTATGTGTGTGTGTTTCGAAGGAAATCGAACGTACAACGAAAAACATCTGGAACTTTTTTCATACAATGCAAAGGAAACCGTTGGAAGGCGGCTTCACTCCCAATGCAACCCTAAAGGTTGCCAGCACAAAGTGGCACAAAAAAGAGAGAAGAAAAAGTGAAACTTCCACAGCAGAGAAAAATGACCACAATCAGCAGTATCATATCAGCTGCTAATCCAATGCTTTTTGGCTCAGCGCCTTCCTCTCCTTCGCCAGCCAAAATGAAATGAGGTAGAGAAAATTCGCATTTTAATTTACAAAATTTCCCACCGAAACCAATTGTTTTTTTTTTTTGTTTTTTGCTATGATAACAAGAGGGAAGGGTGTTTGTGTGCGGAAAATAGGATTGCAGAGGCAGCTGGAAGCATAAGCGTTAAAACAGCTGTTACGCGCTATATGCGCGATACTATCAATCTGGCCAAAAACCGTTTCGAAAGACGCCCCAAAAACGTGCCGTGGTTTGATTGTTTGTCAATTTTTTTTTTCGGGTTATATTTTTTGGTCAGCCCGTTCACAAACTCCCCATCCTCCCTCCAAACGTTATTCCGCAACAGCAGCAGCAGCATCGCGGTAACACGGGGTGTGTTGATTGAACCGGAAAGAAAGACCACGGAGTGAAAGACGCCAAGAGTGGGGGATGAAACAAACCCCAAAACTGCCTCTCTTGCCCCTCTCGCATGATTAAAGGAGAAGGTAGGAGATTTATAATAATAATAATAATAATCCACCGAAAATCACTGCATCACATAACGGCGAGGGCTCCGTCGTAACGATCGCGTTGTGGAGTTTGGCACGAGATTTCCTCCATCCTTCGGAGTCTTGGTGGGATCCCTTCCGCAAGCGTCGTGTGTGTTTGCATACATACACCACTGTTCCGATCGGGTGCACAAACCTACACACACAAACTCCACTTCAAACACTTCCGAGAGCGCCTCCAAGAGAGAAGAAGAAGGTTCCCCTAAATCCATCGTTTATGTTGCACATATTGGGAGGAATGGCACAACGAGAGCTGTAACATCGCCTCGCTATATCACCAGCGAACGATCACAAAAGCGTGCCGAAGCGTACACAATCACATAATCATGTGGAAAAAAATGAAAAAGACAAAAATGAAGGAAAATAAAGCCGTGCGTAGCGCGCACTTTGCTAAACACATCTAAACACAGCGGCATTGCGCCGCCAACCCTACTACACGTAGACGTAATCGTATAAATGAAAAATAAATAAGTGATATCGATAGGTTCACTCTCCACCCCACCCACCCGGCTAGGTATAACATAACCTACCCTTACTAAAGAGACTTTCGGCAGAGTGGGGTGGCTGTCGGGCATTGCATTTCATTGTTTTACTTTCTAAAAACCCGCTACGTTCGTTTCACTCGAACCGCGCGGCCACCCTCCACGTGGTCGGGCTAATGCAGCCTGTCACCACGTGTTTGGTGTTTGTGTGTGTGTGTGTTTGGGTAAGATGGTTGCACACATTTCTTCTGGAGCACTTGATTTTGTTGCAGCTAGTTGCTGTGATTAGTCACGTAAGGTGCAAGTGTAGTGATCTGTTTTTAATTGCTGTCTAATTTTACGAGCTTCAAAATACAATACAACGAACACCTTCCAAACAAACGAAACACAAAGAGCCATCTTTCCCACCATCGCTTAGTATCATCAAAGTAGCCCATGCGTCTTTAAGTACTGCGCGCTCTCCGTACCTGGCACATCAATACCGGCAGTGGTGCTTAAATGTGTCTCCATGGCAACTGCACACACACACACACGAATGTCCTTGCGAACGCACGCCTAATCACATCACTCATTAACAGCCCTGATGTAGCTGTGATCAACCCGCTTTCCGGACGGCACACTATCAGCGTTTTGGAGTGTTCCATCGGTATACACCGTATTGAGGTTAGCGAAGATCTTCTATTAACCCTCTTTTTTTATCGCTCACTTTAAATACTGACCTTTTGTGTATCCTTCCACAACGTGGCGGTGGTGCGGCTAGGCGGCCCGGGCATCGGGCAAATCATCGGAATCGAAAATTTAAAATTGGCTACGCATCGTTTCTTGCGCCATCGGAGGGGCCAGCCAGTGACCTTTACTATCATTAGAAAAGCCTCCCCGAACGAACTACCGATCTCTCAAAAGATGCGAATTGTGGCGACGGTTTGCTGGTGCGTCCTTGAGCATTTGTTGGATGTTTTATTTACGTAAGTTCTCTGTATTGATCGTGCGTTATGACGCGACACGACCCTTTTACGCAATGGGAAGGATATCGTCAAGGATTGATTTCACCGCGTGGTTTGACGGTGCGGGAGTGAGTAAGCCGGAACTTATGATATAGGAAGTCTAATAGCCAAAACGATTAACGATAATCCTACTTGCCTTCGATGTAATTTTGCCTAACCTGCTGTGTCGTGCGTTTTGTAATCACGTTCTAAGGACCACCTTGCTTTCCACCCGGTCTTACGTGTCGCATATGGCGTCGCAATCACACCTTTCGGTTGGCTAAACGGTTCACCTTCCGCGTGACTTTGCCCTGCGTTCGATACTTACTTTCGTTTCGGGCCAAAATACCAAACGATGGCACGCGGGCCCTGGCTTACCTCACCACACAGGGCTGTGTGCTATATGATTATGGTGTAGTGGGCGCCCCCTTCTGCTGACGTCACATCGCGTGCGGTTGTGTGCATGTGTGTGTTTGTAAGCTAGAATTCAAACGATCCTCGTCTCGGTGGCACAATCGGTGGTCGGTTTGGAGCATTGTTCACCAAACAACTAACACACACACATATGGCATCCTGCCGCGGGCTTTAGCCCTTCAACCGGCTGGTAGGTGCAAGTTCCTGTTTTACTTGAACCATAATTAAGCTCGATCTTGGAGACTACTACTACTATCACTACTACAATCGATCGATCGGTACTTAACCCTACAACAAGAGACAGACTTACATTGCAATGCAAAGGAGAGAGAGAGAGAACGAGATACGATGTAATGTACACAAAAAGCCATTCTCTACGACCAAGCGTTGTATGGAAATGACCTGTCTAGTTACACCTTTAGGATCGGAATCAATCATCACCCCGGCCGGGCAGGTTTACAAACGCTCTCCAACACTCTTTGATAGTTGATAATTACATAAAAAAGCAACCTCCTCCTCTACCACTCCCTTGATGTCGTCGGATTGATCCTACTGGCAGTGTCGCGTGGCAGGGAGATGATGTACACTTAGCACTTAATGTGCAGCGATTCCTCTAAACTCCTCATTAGAGATATTATCCCCATTATGAAATGTGTGGAGCTAAGCTACAAAGGAACAAACCATACTGAAACATACACACACGAAATCATGCCCAAAAGTGCGCCAAGAATCGGGCAGGAAATCAATGTGATATCTTACTGCTGCTGCTGCTGGAATACATAATCAAACATCTTTACGCCATCGCGTGCGTCTTTTCTTGTTCAACGCCTTCTGGTCTTCACCTTTTCCATGCCCAATCTCCCAGCAATCGTTTAGCAATTCCGTTGAATGACAACATTGTTGACAAAGCTTCATCACTCCATACAGCAGCAGCACCTCCACCACGATCGTCGTTTGGTTCGGTTCTGGTCGTCCCATCGCTCTCCGCCCCAAAACTCTTACCACTTCTCCCACATTGGCATTCGTTGGCGGAAGATGTCCAATTAAAGAGGATCCTTGTCTAGGTACTTTGGCTACACAGTACACCGTTCCGCGTTCTACCCCTGCGGCTCCATACCGATCTGACGGAGTCAACAAAAGGTCGTCTCAAGAGTGAACTCACGGATCTCGCTAATCGTCACGGGTCTGCAGATTCTTCCCATCGGAACGATCTCGCACAGGTGGATAAACACACGGACGACAAACGGTAACACGCCTTCCTTCAATAATGATGCACACACGCACGCACGTACACACACACACACACACGCGGTTGAGATCGCGTTGAAAAGTTCGAGAGTTTCTCGTTTGATCATGACCGTGACCTCTCGAGCAAACACCGGTACGGATCTTGGTCGTCGGTTCTCATTAAAGTCACCTTTCGTACCGGTTCTGTGGATAGTGCGGATACTATTACTGGTGACTTGTGTGACGATTTCAACGTAGTTTCGTCGATAAGCGACAAACCGCGTGCCATGCGGTGCGTGTCTGTGTTTTATCAACTTTCGTTTGACAAAATTAACGACTACCTACTAAACTGCTGAAGAATTAATTTTAAAATATGACTCACTTTACACCGCTGTAAATGGTGGTTTGAAGGTGAATTTATCCATTCGTTACAAGGTACAGAATAAACGCGAAAACCAAATCCCGTCCCAGGAAACTGATGTTATGTGAAACCAAGATTTTGCCATTCTGCGATCATTGCGTTCACACATAAACACTTCCTGGATTGGCTGATTGATCGACACGCCTGACTGTGATGAGCCATCTCGTGCAGACAAGTGAAAGTGTTAAATTTGTTTCTCACGACTTGACACATATTTTAGCATGAATGCCATCTGATCCAGAAGACACTTTAATGTAGTACAAGTGAAACTCATTGATAAAGTGACTCAAGGGCAGGAAATTGCTTGAACTTCAGTTTTAACCATTTCATCTTTTGTAGGAATTGATAACAACTTTGGGAACTTTTGAAAATAAAAACATAATAACAACTTTGTGTTGGCGAGTTTTCAAATAAAGTTCAAATCATTTGAATAGATCAAACTGCGCTCTAGAAACTTATCCATTAGCAGTTATCCATTAGCAAAGTACTCCATCGCTTTGTCTAAAATAGATACGAGATACTGTTGATAATAAAAAACGGGTATTAAAATAATCTGCTCTTTGCATTCTTCCTCCACCATCATAATTTAGTTTCTGCTGTTTGGATGAAACTGGTATAAATGCTTCAAATGGTGCACATTCCTGATTTATAGCAATCAGCTTACTTTCAAACAGTACAAAACTACCAATAAGTGACTGTTTAACATCGAAAATATAAATTTAATCATCCTTTTCGTTCTCTTCTACGATAATTAATAATAAATCTCTTCAGTGAAGAAAATATAACCGTTACTTCCAACAAAACTAGTCGAATTCAAATTCCTTTTTTACCAAACGTCAATCTTTTTGTCCTGTCAAGCGCCAGCTATCCAAAGCTATCGCCGCGTTTGACAGCTGTATCGAACGTAAACAAAATTTATCAAAAATCTGCTGTTTGTATTCGTCATCGCTTCGACTGCAGCTAATTTAATCGAATATTTTAAATAAGACAAATATTTCGCTTACTCGCGCCCGTTTTAAAAGTAAGAAGTGTAGTAGAGGCGTGTTAGGAGTCGTGTTTTTTCAATCCGTGTTCTTTTTTGTTGCAGATCAGAGGCGGAGCACAGCAGCAGCTGTCCGTGACCGGTTCCACTAAAATGATACACAGCTTGTTCATAGTCAACAGCAGCGGGTAATAGAACGATCGTTTTTATCCCAAAACCGAGTTGAAACTAATCCTCAACCGACTCACCTTTCGTAGGGATGTATTTTTAGAGAAACATTGGCGCAGTGTTGTATCACGCACCTGCGTGTCCTACTTTCTCGATGTTCACCGTGAATCGGCAAATGTACGTAATAGGGAACGATCGCATGACTGCTCGGCCAGCCACTTTATCTTGTTTGCTTACTTTCCAGAACGTACCACCAGTCCTGTCCACGCCTCACCACTACCTCGTATCGATTCAGCGCAACGGCATCTCGCTGGTGGCCGCCTGCAAGCAGGAGTTTCCGCCACTGTTCGTGATCGAGTTTCTGCACCGTGTGGTGGACACGTTTGAGGACTACTTTTCCGAGTGCAATGAGAATGTGATAAAGGAAAACTACGTGATCGTGTACGAGCTGTTGGACGAAATGCTAGACAACGGGTTCCCGCTCGCGACCGAGTGCAACATACTGAAGGAGCTTATAAAACCACCGAACATTCTGCGCACCATCGCCAATTCGGTCACGGGAAAATCCAAGTAATTTGTTTGCTTATTTGTGTGTGGCTCACTGTTGCTTTAATGTTTCTTTCTCACGCACGCAATTTCTTTCATTCGCAGTATCAGTGGTACACTTCCGTCGGGACAGCTGTCCGCGATACCATGGAGACGCACGGGCGTGAAGTACACCAACAACGAAGCATACTTTGATGTTGTCGAAGAGGTTGATGCCATCATCGACAAGAACGGACAGACGATCTTTGCTGAGATACAAGGCTATGTAAGTGTCCGGTACAATGGCATCAATCCGCCCCATTAATGGCACTTTCCTTTTCCAGATCGATTGCTGCATTAAACTCAGCGGTATGCCGGATTTGTCTCTTTCGTTCATGAATCCGCGTCTCTTCGACGACGTTTCGTTCCATCCGTGCGTCCGCTTCAAGCGCTGGGAATCGGAACGAATTCTCTCCTTCATTCCACCCGACGGCAACTTCCGGCTGATGTCGTACCATGTCGGGTCCCAGAGTATCGTAGCAATTCCGATCTACGTGCGGCACAATCTGGTGCTGCGTTCAGGAGAACAGTCCCGATTAGACATTACCGTCGGTCCAAAGACGACAATGGGTCGTACGGTTGAGAGTAAGCACAGTGGCGACGGGATGATGATGAGGAATTCGAGCTGATCTGTTTTGTTTCTTATCCTTCAGGTGTTAAGCTGGACATTTGTATGCCCAAAGCGGTCACAAACTGTTCGCTGGTGGTGAACCAGGGCAAGTACACGTACGACACGGTGAACAAAGTACTGCACTGGGACATTGGACGGATCGATGCGGCCAAGTTGCCCAACATTCGCGGCACGGTAAGTCACTTAAATTGCACTAAACTTGCGATTGGTTGATTTAACTCCACACGAACATTCTCCACCAGGTTTCTGTTGCCGCCACCAACTCGACGCTTGAAACGACGATCGACAGGTGAGACAAATCAAGAGACATATACCTTCCTACCGTGCAGTAAACTAATCGTCTCTCTCTCTCTCTCTTCACACCTTCCAGAGTACACTTCACCATCTCGCAGATGGCCGTTTCGGGGCTGAAAGTGAACCGGCTGGACATGTACGGCGAAAAGTACAAACCCTTCAAGGGTGTAAAGTACGTGACAAAGGCAGGCAAGTTCCAAATACGCATGTAAGAGCCCTCGAAACGTTATTTGCTGTAAGCGAACACTAAAACATATATGCAAGAGCAGACGAACAATGAAAATGGAAATATGTAACAAACACGTTCAGGTTCGTACCGTTAATTAATTATCGTTTTTTTCGTATTCTTTATTTACTCAGTAGAGAAAGAAAATGGTGTTAGCTTTTTTCTCCTTCCGTTTTTTCCCCCCTAATCGGTAACATAAGGTTAAAAGTGTTTAAATCTAAAGCAAAGCTACACTCTGGACGTTTCTGGCCACTCAGCAAGACTGTGCTGTGTTAAGTTGTTTTCACTGTGCATGGGTTAGGTCTGTTGCAGATTGTTTAAATATTTTAAGCTCGGAAACTGGTACGACTGGCTGCAGAAGTTTGCTGCCTCATCGTGCTGGGGTTTGTAGGCCGTATAGAACTGTCCACCAGCACGAACACTACCCGGCGCGGGATGGTGATGTGCATGATGGTGCTGCAGCTGTGAAACGACGGGTGAAAAGATGGAACTAAGCGTAGAAAAGGACAGCGAATAGGGGCCACTGTCCGGTTTGTCTACTACCCCCGCAAACCCAGCAAGTCCACCACTTGTCGCTGAAGGTGGTATTGCGCCAGGATGGAAAAAGTCCTCTCCCTTGCTAGCACTACTGCCACCGCCCGATGACTGTGCGCTTCGCTCATTGCGACGAAACTTTGCCCTCCGGTTCTGGAACCAAACCTGTGAAGCATATGGCATGTACATAAATACACATACACAGTTATAAACGTACGCGGGCCACCCTCTGTACCTGTACGCGAGCCTCACTAAGCCCGACCTTGTTCGCCAGCTCCTCCCGCACGAACGCGTCCGGGTAGTGAGTTTTTTCGAAAATTTTCTCCAACGCCGTCAGCTGATTGGTGGTGAAGGTGGTCCGATTGCGTCGGGGCTTTTTCAGCGTGCACGACTTTGTCCTCATCGACAGGTCGGACTTGTGTGTTGGAGTGTCTTCCAGATCTAATAGGGAGAGAGAGATCAGAAAAAGAGAATGGTTTAACACTTCTCCTCTTAATTCTAACGTACTGGTTAATGATTATCACTTAATCCACAGCACCAGATCCGACACGAGACACGGGCGATTAATGGTTTGCGCTAATTTAATTTACCTACCATGCACAATTAACCGTCGTGTTGCTTGCGCTGGTTGTTGATCGTTAATTCACACCCCCAGAGAAGCCAACCACCACTCTTCCCCACCAATCCTGCCTCCATACATCCACGCTTTCTTTGCTCTTTCAGCAGAAGTTCAACAGGAAAAAAGGAAAACCATAATAACCAACCCACGGGGTCCCAAACGGGCCGTGGCACACTTTATGTGTCACAACACAAACCCAACGTGCAGCATAATGATTGACGGGATGAAGGAGCGCCAACCAACCGAAGGGATTGGAAGATTAGAACCACGTGCATAACATGATAAACAAACATAATCCGCTTCAACCGAACTATGCGGCGCGATCTTTGCCTCTCTTTTACCAGCCCTTTTCGTATGATTTATGAGTTGCTTTTGGGTGTTTGTTTGAAAGTAAAAAATGATCGTTATAATATGGTGACAAGTGCAATCATCAAAGGGCTTACAAGACAATCCACTTCAAAGGAATGATCATTTTTAGAGATACAATTTTACCAAAATTGTATTCCTACTACCTCAACTAATGCAACAGTTTCTAGTAAACCCCTTTTAAAAACCGTTTAACACATTAACACACCGTTCACGGTTAAAAATAATCCACGCTGTGAGTTACCGTACACACAAAAAACTAATCCACTTCCCCTAGGGAACCGTCCAAAAGACGCTCCAATTAAATAATTTACCATCTCTCCCTCCAAAACACTTGCACTTGAAAGTAACCTCGTTAAAGTGAACATGAGTCAGTAAGGTACGCGAAAGGGAGAAGAAAGGCTTTGAAGATGACGGGAGTGACTGACAGACGGACGGACGACCGACTCTTCTGCAATGGAAATCGTCCCAAACGCGGGAGAAGACAGCTTGAAAGCGATACACATGACTTAATGCCAACAAATCAGATCATTTTACAACTCACTAAACCGTAACAACGGTCCTCCGCCCTTCAACCAAACAGCCACGGCAGCAAAAAAAAACACACACACACACTGGATCGTTTCTTTATGGCGTTTGCCGCGCCTTCGGTGTGCCGGAAGATCTATATTCTTCCTTCCTTGTGATGCGGCCAGGCAAATAAAGCCCTGTTGCGCCATCATTAGAAGGGCACACTTGTCTTCAGGCCGTCTTCAAGGGGGGTTTTGCGCGGTTCGCTTCAAACGATTTCCATCCCACGATAGAAGAGGGGTTTAACAGAGATCTCGCCAGATGAGCGGATCCACAGTGATGAATGGTTATGAATGGGAAGTACGTACGCTCCAACTGGAAACCATTAAGAGGACGCAACAGGATTCGCAAATTCCCATTGGGGTTGGATCTATCGATCCCACTATCCAATAGCAATGCCCCAAAGATGTTGAAGGGAAAGGCTTTCTAATCCCTCTCCAGGAACAACAAATAACAGCATCTGTCAACAGCTGTCCTTAAGGAAACATATAAACCCCCATCGAATGGAATGTTAATAGGGAATAGGGAAAAGCGGAACCAATTGTTGTGTAGCTCATTTTTTACTAATCTAATTGTAATTGTGTACTGTTTCCCTTTTTTCCTTTTCCTCTCGAGGCGGTAATGAGATGAGATGAGTACTAGCAACAACTGCCGTTTGCGTACCACGACACAACACGAGAGCATGTCTTCACTTCCGCCTTTTCGCGCGTGATCTTCCTATTCCTATTGTGAGCGATCGCGCGTGTGTTCTTCCCAGTGTCACTAGCCATCGATCTTCTCCTTTTCTACGATATCTTTTACTCCCGACCAAACACACACACACACACACACACACACACACACACACACACACACACACAACTCAATCCTTTCTAACGCACAAGATGAGCATAAAAAAACGAAAAACGGCGTACTTGCGTACATGCTTTGCGTTGCGTTGTGTGTACGCCGGAAATGTTGCTCAACGTGTGCGGGGTTTTTTCCTCTCTTCAATAAACTGAACAACTGTACGGAGCTGTTTCCGTGCTTCTCCTCCTCTCTGTACCGGGACCTCCTACCAGTGTCGGATGGTGGTCGGGAAAATTGTCTCGCTGGAAGATAGACAGGCGCGATCGCGATCTCCAACGATTGCAAATCATTGCTACCACATGCGCGCCGCCGATGTGATCGTTGTCGTGCAGGCTGGTTATTCACACCGTTTTGACAGCGACGTTGTGGAGTGATCGAGCAATGGGTTTAAAAAACTGAAAATATGTTGTAAAAGTAGCGAAGAAGAAGAGTTGTTTCCCTGCACCTGTTAACGTATTTGGCCAAGCTGGAATAATGATTCGGGCTACACCATGTGGGTTCTTTTTGTGACTTAAATCAAGCAAAACTGCACGATCGATCGATCGTACATTAAATAAGCAATTTTACTTTAATTCCTAAAAAGAAACTTTGTATTTCTCTGTCCTCTCTGCAACGTTGTTGTGCAACAGTTCATTTGTCAACGAAAAATCGCTGTTTTGATTTACAATTACCTTTCATAGCAATTATACTGGCTATTAAAAATAATGCAATATTTCATGTCTCTCGCTCGCCGTGTTGAGTTGGGTGTGCGTGTGTTTTTATGTTTTTTCCCTCCCGCTTTTCTCCTTCACAAACAAACACACACACACACCGGTGTCACGAGCGTTGCAGCATCCGCGGCATATCCTCTCGCCTCTAACCAAACCCGACATCGTCACGCTAGCCCGACAGAACCGTGGCTGTGGCTGAGTAGCTACAGATACTATGGTTGAATTATTTTTGGAACAATCAATCCCAATTACGACGGAAGCCTGTTGAAATGTCCTCATCTGCTACTGCTTCTCGCTTGTTTTGCTTCCCTGTGCTTCATCTCCCTGCGAACGGAGGAGGGATCGACTCTGTTGCCACCGGGCGAGCCAACGGCGACGGCGACACGATCATCATCATCATCCGGGGTCGATCGGTTTTGGGGTGATGGTGGTGGTAATATCCATTTCAAAGGAATAGATACATTTTTTTCACCCTCTATCTTTTTGGGACGTTTTTCACCGCTTTTTACCGCTTTTTCCTATGGGTTATGGGATGTAAAAAGGGTAAAAGGGAGCCACCAGAAGCACTGTTGAATTTGGCTATCAAAAGATAGGGGGAAAAACCAAAGCAAATTCCATAAACCATTGTCACTATTGTCACGTCTGGCCAGTGGTTGTTCACTCCGGTGGCCAAAGCAAAAGGTAAAACGGCCCTTCGTTTGCTTCGTTTGAAATATATAATTACGACGCAAACCTACGACACTTCCCTTTTTCGGGAAAATTTCTTCCGAGAAAAGGTAATAAAGAAGGTTTAAATTTGACTCATTCGGTGTGCCTTCGCTCGCCACTGTCGTGGAAGTGTGTCTGTGTGTGCAGCAGCAGCATTAGATTGGTTTTTGGAACTCGTTCAGTGCCCGTGTGCGCCAGTTTTTCCCGATCGCGCGTTGCAATCGAATATTTGATATTGGGATGGGGAAGCTCTCAGTCACTTGAGAAACAGATTTGCCTTCGGTTTTAGAAAATTTTACATGTCATCCACAATTAGTAGTCGTTCCTGCCTCCCTACTCGGTGAGTAGTTGACATCTTCAAAAAGCCAAGCACTGCCAGCAGCAGCTTGACGTGTAAAATCTCCTTCTCCCGTCCCGTCTTACCAGTGTGCCAGATGTTTTGACGCATGTTTCTTGGTATTTGGTAGCCTTTTTTCTTCTTCTTTTCAAAGTAATTTGTTGTGCCCAGCCATGTTTTTCGTAATCACGGGGCCAAAGTTGTAAATTATTGCTCGTTATTATCACTCGACAGCTTTTTATGATTTTGAAGGCGGAATTTAATAAGCAATAGTCGCTATAACCAGCACAGCAATGATCAAATCGCGTCAAATCAAAGGACTTTATAACCGTGAAATTTTTAAAATGCCAGTGACCACTATAACACTGCACGGAGCAGCTGTAATCCCAGCAGAGAGGTCGTGGCCGTCGGAGTTTGTGGCCATATTACTGGGAATGTACTTATTTAACCAATGCCAGTAACTAAAAGCAAGCGTATCCCAACACTCCTATCAAATCTTCAAATAATGTTCATTGAGAGAGTATATATACTCTAACGATGTGAGTGTTTTGTCAATATTTTAATGTATTTAAATGGAAAATCTACATCGCGTTAGGTCCTCTCTAAAATGTCCGTTTAGGATCAAGATCCTTCGCTCGTCATTCTTGTACACGAGCACATTTGTCTAGAATCGGACATTTTCACTACGTCTAACCTTGTAAGAGGAACCAACACAATAGCCATCATATTACCAGGTCGTCCTTTTAAATGGATCTAAATAGGACGGTCCCGTGGTACAGTCGTCAACTCGTACTACTCAATAACAACATGCCCGTCATGGGATCAAACCTTGAATGGTCCGTTCCCCCGTAGCAAGGACTTGACTATCCGGCTGCGTGGTACTCAATAAAGTCTAGAAAGCCTGTTGGTATAGGCCGGGACATGTCCGCGTAGGACGTTTACGCCAAATAGAAGAAATAGGCATCAATCATAGTTTTATACAAGGTCTTTGGCTCAGATGTTCTATCACTTAAGACAGAATCTTCTCATCCAATACCTTTTAATATAGGTTGCCGTACTCGTGTATTTCTTGCAACTGTAATATTCAAGAATGATCATTGCTCAATGTAAATTAATCACTTGTAGGTGACTCCCTCTGGATATTGGAACTAAATTCAGAATTTTTGTGATCTGATCTGATATCTCAATAACTTGTTTAATATCCAAAAAACAGATTATCCCATATTTATAAAGGAAAAAAATCCTTCCACCAACACCTACCATCTTTATCCACCGGTGAGCTCGGTGATCCCGGCGGCATCATCGTCCTCGAACTGTCCGCTGTGCTGGATGTGCTGTTGAGCTGCAACAGATTGCTCATCAAAAACCGATCCTTCACACCTCCGTGGCGCACTTTCTTATCCACACTCGTAGCAGCAGCAGCACCGGAATTCGTCAGCCCGGACGTGCCACTCTCGCCCTCAATGTTTAAGCCATCGAATCCAAGCTCCACATTGCTGCCTTCGTAGATCAGTGGCGATCGATGCTCACCCATCAACAATCGATTGTTACTAAACTGATGATGATGCGTATGATGCTGATGAGTATGATGATGATGATGATGATGATGATGAGGATGTCCTGTGGTTATCGATAGCTCACCAGCCTCGTCATAATAACGGCCACTCGGGTCGGAGGAGATGGACGGAGATACATTGCTACAGCTTGGTTCGATCACTCCCGACGTGCCACCGTCACTGGCCGCACTGCCGCCCAGTGGTAAGGCATCGTTTGCCACAGGACAACCGGTCGGCGGTGGAATCACATTGTACCACACACTGCCAGCAGCTTTATTATCATGATACTGTTCAGTCTGTGCACCCACTGCGGCAGCATTTTCCAGGATACAGCTTGACCCTCTCGCCGCCACCGTGCTGTCACCGTAGTTCGTCCCCGTCACTGACACACCACCGTAGCAATTCATGATTTCATTCAACAATTAATTTCGCACGTTGCGCTTCCTTTGCTCCACTGTGGGCGGCAGCATCTTGTTTGCACTAAACGATCATTTCACGTTTCACTTTGCATTACTCGGCATCGTCATCTTGGGTGTATTTTGGCAATCACTTCACAGAACATCGCTTAATGATTTAATGATTTAATTATTTAATTTCTTAATTGTTACACACGCACACACTCTGCGTCGCTCCCCCTTCTGCCGTGTGCTTTGTCAGGGCAGATCGTAGAAGAAGGAGAAGGGTTCACATCTCTCAACGTTTCACCACTCACAACCCATTTTGCACTAATTATGCACTGCTGCTGCATCTACTGTAGCTGTTGCTGCTACTGCTGCTGCACTTCTCCGGTTCCTGGTACTGGTACATCATCATCCTTCTCCCGATCGCCAACATACAATATCGCTCGCTCCTCTGCTCGGTTCAATCCGCCTCCTTCGATAATTAAAATCAAATGTGCTCGCGGTTTAGTAATTTATTTTTACAACGGCAACTCCCTTACACACAGTGCCAGAAACCGTATCTTGTACACGGTGGGTGTGTGTGTGTGTGTGTTGAAGAGAATTCGGATTCCTCGGCGGATTGCTAGAGAACAAAAAAGGGTTTATTTTCTGTCAACCATGGCAGATGTACGCAACTGCTCTTTACTCACTGTACCGATCGTGCACGACGCGATTGGACCTCGCGAGAAAGTGGGCGGAGCTACACAGCACAACTAGTAACCAGCGGTGAAAATGGACCGGGACGGAGGCCAAGCCAATTAAGTGTTTAATTTTTACATCCTCGCTGATCAAAAACAGTTACGAGCATAGTGTTTCAAATGAAGTAGTGTAAATTTATGTTCTTACGACCACAACCGAGGTGCAAGTGTGTGTGTGTGTTTAAGCCTTTCGTTTCAAAGCGAAAATAAACATAATTTCAAATCAAATTCTACACATTTTGTGCTGTGCTTGAACATCTAATTTCATTTATTTTGACTTGAAGTTTTACTGAAGAGTAGGACAACACCGAAATGGACATTACTTTGAATTTGTAGCCTTAACAGGAATAGCTGCTGCACGTACATACTTCGCTATAATAGGATCATTTGCTTGGTTTTATGTTATTTAACAGTTTCTTTTTAATATTCACAGTAACTAGCTATGCTTTTTGAATGCACATTTTTAAGGAATGGAATTTTTTGTTTTTCTTACGAACATTTCAATGTTTAGATTACGCCGAGAAATTTTGAAATTGGTGCGTTCAATGATATGAACGATTAATTTCGTTATTTTTAAGTTTAACCGTGAAATTTTTCCTTTTTTTCCCCCTGACCATGATCAGTTTAATATTCCCTCCATTACACTTATAATATTTGGTAAACAGTAAAACTATAACAATTGTTTGTAACAAGATGACACTGAAACGACCATAGGAACTAAATAAAAGGAATCAAACGTAGGCAGCACCGCAGCTGCTAAACAACACCACGATTTTAAGCACTAAATGCAACAATCTCTCTTCGATTTCTTCTCCATTTTTAAAAACAATTTGATCGTTTATCATACTATCTAAAACCTTGATGTGTGAAAGACTTTCAATAATTACAGCTATATAAGCACATTCAGATGTGTTGTGTTATGCTTCGAGTAGCAATAAAGCGTACAATTCCACTCGGGGAAGAAAAATCTCTTTAACTCGAGGTAAGAAGGTGGTAAGTAAATTTTTCATCGTGAACAGGAGGACAACGGAGATGAGCGGAAACATCCGAAAGACACATGTAGATGTTGTAAAAACACACACACGCACGCTCTAATAACATTAACATCAAACTACGGCGGCAGTATACATGTCTCTTGGTGGCTCTTACACTTACAACAACTAGTACCCATTCAATTCCGACCCTCACATTAAATACTCTAACAGCTATCTAAGCCCACAAACATTGCCCAGCATATGCAACAGTTAACTTTCTAGTTCGTTCTGCAATCCCTCGTGTTCTATGTTATCTACACTGGATCCAATGCAACGCATCAGCTAAACAGGAATGGTGTAACATTTTGTGTTTGATGATCGACTATGCTAGGACATCTGTGCCTAATTGAACTTGGGAACAATCAATCCCTGCATCATGTCGAAGCTATTTCCATCCGGATGCACGGACACGGTTTCGCCGGACGGCTGTTTCTTCACCAGCAGAAACCCGTACTCGTCGATTCCGACGATCGTACCTTGCAACGACTCACCTTCCGTGCCGACCATGCTGATTTCCGCATCCTGATGCAGCCAGTAGCGGTAGTACTCGTGCTGCAGCACCTCTATACCGTCGCGCTGCACTCGATCGTACAGCTGCTCCAGCTTGTTGAAGATAAGGGCAAACGTTTTCTCGTACGACAGCGCCGGCAGCGTGGTCGAGTGCTTTGCATTGTACTGTGCGATAACGTCGTTCAGGCAGAGCGTTGGCTTACTGTTGCTTAGATTGAATCCAACGCCCAGATTCACGATCGCCTCGATGGAGTCGACCTGCGTGTTGAAGATGCTGCCGCCAAGCTTGGATACGCCGTACGCGTAGATATCGTTCGGCCACTTCAGTCCCAAATCAAGCTTCTGAAATATTCGAAATGAAATATGAATCAAAACGATGAAATAAACGATAAAGAAAAATAATTGTTCGCTATTTGTACAGATTGCTGCAACTGTAATTCAAAACTGTGCTACTGTCATACCGGCATCAACTCTTCGATCCGCCGTACTGAACACACACAACCCCGAACAGAGTGACCAGAAATGCCGATTTATCTGTATTCTTACCGTATTTTTGTAAGTTACATCAAACGCGTAGAACAGTTCCGCAGAGATATCCAGCATGAGCATCTCTGCGTTTCCACGGTAGCGCGTTCGAATGATATTTCATTTCTATGGCTGGATTGTTAGACGCGTTTCCGCGGGCGCGGAAACGCGCGTCGTGTATTTGCGGCCGTAGGTGTATGATCAGTTTTTGTCTAACTGTTGCACTAGCCTGCCGAAAACTGGTACAGTTACCCTAGACGAATACTTTTTGGACTAACTGTATTTTCTCGTGCAGATTAGCATCCCTCCACCCACCCCGCTTAACACTTCAAACCATACCCAAAACCACCGATACAAATTGAAACTCCTACCGAAAACTACAGATAAAATGTTGGTGCTCCTACCGAAATCTGCCAAAATAATCTGGCCACACTGACTCCCAGCGCCCGCTGACAGTTGCCTGACGTACGGGACACAAGTTTGACAGCGAAAAAATTCATTGATTTTTTCGGAAACCAAAAGTGTCCCCAGGAACGAACAAACGACTGCGACGACGACGACGACGCAAACAAATTTGCGAAAAAGGTTCCACTTTCACGGCCAACGGTGAAGTGCGCTGCGGTTCCGGGGAGTTCCCACCATCACCCCACTCCCGGCACTCTGTTTGAGGCTGGCAAACAGTGGTAGCCCCAACAAAGAAAGCCCCTGTTCGTTCCGTGGCCGGCGGTGGTAGAGATAGGCCAGGCCAAGGCGCAACTTGCAAACTTCTTCCACCTGCGGCCGACACACTGCTGTGTACTGCTGCTGCTGCCCCCTCCGTGTACCAGTATTCGGGTGTGTGTGTGCGTTTGTTCGATTGTGAATCCTTTCTGTCCCCTGCCCGTTGCTAAACCGATGCTCCCTCGTGTACAATGATCGATAAGTTGCGACCGAAGGCGACCTTCCTTGTTGAGACACAAACACTAGCCGCAGCAGCAGAAGCAGCCGCAGTAGCGAAGATGTGTGTGTTGAAGAGATGAAGTGTTTGCCCGGTAGCAGCAACAGCCAAGCACGGCCTGCACGGGTTGTCGGTGGGGGTAGGGGAGGAAACGACGGGAGCGTACGGATGTCCAGTGTGTTGGCGCTGGATCCGCACGGACGACGATTGCATTTCACTGGACGAATTTGGTCGCCCGGGCGGCGGGGGCAAGATTTCGCTTCGACCGCCGCAACAGCAGCAGCAGCAGCAACAACCCGCTGACGGCGATGATGATGGCCAACAATAATTCCGGTGATGTGAAAACCGCACCGGGTGACGGTGGTGGTGGTGATGATGGAGGAGGAGGAGGTGGTGGCGGTGGTGGTGGCCCTGGCGGTGGCGGCAGTGGTGGTAGTGACAGTGCCGGGGGAGACAACAGTGAGGTGAATATCCGGCGCGGGCTGGATGTGATACAGAGCATGATCGATATATCGGCGGATCGGCTCGAGGGCTTGCGGACGCAGTGCGCGACGAGCGCCGAGCTGACCCAGCAGGAAATCCGCACGCTCGAGACGAAGCTGGTGAAGCTGTTTTCCGATCTGCTGATTACGAAATCGAAGCTTCCGGAGCGGCTGCCCGCCCAGGGCCTTCCCGCCACCGGGAACGAACTCAAGCAATGGCTCAGAGTTGTTGGTAAGTTCAGAGCGCGAGACACAGGCCGAAACCCGTGTCCAAACCCCTCGCTCACCCGTCATCTTTTACCCTCTCTTTTGCTTTTGTCCACGCGCAGGTCTGAGCTGTGCATCACTTAATGCTGTGATACAACAGGTCAGCACGCTGGAGGGACTGCTGGAGAAGGACGAGAAGGAGCTGCGGACAATCATGGGCAACAACGTGTACGTCCGGGAGGAGGAAATGAAGCGGCTGACGCGCGCCTGCGGCAACCTACGGCGGTGCCGCGAGCATCTCGAACTTCCCGCCACCGACGGTGCCGTGAGCCGCAAGGGCACCGAACCGCACGATCTCTTCTGGGACTCCTGGGACCGCCAGCCGGCCTGCCACCGGACGTCGCCGCGCGTGAACCGCTCGCTGGGCAAGTGCAGCAAGCAGAGTGCCGTCGCTCTCGCCGCTGCCGCCGCCGCCTCAAGCTATCAGCACAGTCAGCAGCAGCGCCACAGCAATGGACCGGGGATGCCGGGTGAAGCGATGGGCTCCACCAGCAACACCAGCCCACAGACGGACGATGGCGGCGGCTCACTATCGCTCGCCACAACCCAGCACGTGGAGGGCGCGGCGCTGCTAAACCCCCAACACGCCATTTCGCCCGACGAAGCCTCGACCAGCGGCTGCACTCCCTCGCCATCGCCACCGAACTCACCCTCCAACGTGCAGCTGCACAACAGGCAAAATCGACGAGGCTTTCCCACGACACCGCCGCCGAGGAAGAAACACCAGACGGCGCTGCTCTCCTTCGCTTCCGGTGGGGGCGGTGGCGCCTCCTCGTCCGCTTCCTCCGTCTGCTCCCCGGCAACGGCGACGGTTTCATCGACTGTGGCCAGCACGAACAGCACCACCGTGACGGCAAGTTCGGGTGCATGTTCCGGCACGGCCGGAGGATCAGCGACGGACGCGAACACGGCGCTGACAAAGTCAAAGTCCCACGAATCGCAGTTCGGCAACGGCCAGGGACAGGGCAATGGACTAGCGGGCAACAGTGTGGCCAGTGGACCGAACAACAACAACAACAGCAGCCACGCGAACAACAACAATAGCATTAACCACATCAACAACAACATTCCATCGACGGTGGTGTCGCTTGGCGAGAGTTCGCTGACCACCACCACCAGTGCGGGCATGCTGATCGGCAGTGGCGGTGGTTCCGGCACTAACAACGGTGGCACCTTCGTGTCCCAGCAGCAGCAACGGTTGATGGGCAATGGGAGCGCGAACCGCATGGGGACGTTTCCTCGCAGTCGGCTCCACACGGAGCCAACGCTGACCGGCAGCAGTGGTGGTGGTGGTGGTGGTGGTGGCGGTGGAACCAGCAACGTCCTCAGCACCGGTGGTGACCACCATCACCACCATCATCACCAGCAGCAGCAGCATCATCATCACCATCAGCCACCCCAGTACCATCATCATCATTACCATCATCACCTGCAGCAGCAGCAGCAGCAACAGCAGGGAGGAGGCTCAGCGACCAGCGCCGGCATGCTGTCGGAAACGGGCGGCGAGTACGGCGGTGATCCGGGCGTGCCGCCGCACCCGACCGGCTACTCGGCCGTCCCTCCGAAGTCGCCCTGCACGCCCATCATCACGCGCGGCATGGGCCACATGATACAGCATCGGTTTACGAAGAAGTTCAAGGTCACCAAGAGCACCTGCGACCTGTGCAACAAGCAGATGTTCTTCGGCTTCAAGTGTACCGAGTGCAAGTACCGCTGCCACAAGGACTGCAAGTCGAACGTGCCGCCGTCGTGCGGGCTGCCGCAGGAGTTTGTGGACGAGTTCAAGAAGTCGCTCCAGTCGGACACGCTGCTACCAACGAGCGTTTCGCCCAACATTGGCCGCGGTGGCGGCTCGGCTGGCGGTGGAGGCGGCGGCATCATGTACGGTGGGGGTCGCGGTGACGTTGGCAAGCTGAGCGGAGGCATTGGTCGGGGTCCGATGCATGCCATCCATGCGTGCGGCGGCGGCCCGGACAGCAGTTCGGCCGGCTCCAGCTGCAACAGCTCGTCTCCCTCCAGCCCGGCGCTGCTTTCGTTGCCACCGCAAACACCCGCCACGTCCAAGTACTCGCAGTTCAACTTCCCGGAGGTGCCGAACAGCATCGGCGGCGGCGGCGGCGGTGGAGGCGGCAATGGCGGTTCGCTGATGATGATGAACTACGCCAGCTCGATGGGCGGCGGTGGCAGCGGTGGCGGAATAACGATCGAAACGCACCCGATCGGGGGTGGGGCGGGTGGTGCGGGCGGACTGGGCGGAAGCCTCGGCAGCAGCGGCGTCTACACGATGGACACGAGCGTCGAGATACCGAAGCTGCAGTTCTCGGACGATCATAGCGTGCCGGGCGGAGGCGAGGACAAGACCGGTTCGGCCAGCGCGACCAGCACCGACTCGTCGTCCGACCGCACCCCGATACGGCTCGACTCGACCGAGGAGCGTGACCACGAGAGCAGCTGGCCGCGGCAGAACTCGCTCTCGCTGAAGGAGTGGGACATCCCGTACGACGATCTGCACCTGAAGGAGAAGATCGGCAATGGGCGCTTCGGCACCGTGCATCGGGCGCTCTGGCACGGCGACGTGGCCGTGAAGCTGCTGAAGGAGGACTACGTGGCGGACGAGCGGACGCTGGAAGCGTTCAAGCTCGAGGTGGCCACGTTCAAGAAGACGCGCCACGAAAACGTGGTGCTGTTCATGGGCGCCTGCATGAAGCCGCCCCGGCTCGCGATCGTCACGTCGCTCTGCAAGGGCAACACGCTCTTCACGCACATCCACCTGCGCAAGGACAAGTTCAACCTGAACCGCACCACGCTGGTGGCGCAACAGATCTCGCAGGGCATGGGCTACCTGCACGCGCGCGGCATCGTCCACAAGGACCTGAAGACGAAGAACATCTTCCTGGAGAACGGCAAGGTGATCATCACCGACTTCGGTCTGTTCAGCGCCACCAAGCTGCTGTACTGCGATCTCGGCCTCGGCATCCCCGGCGGCTGGCTGTGCTATCTAGCCCCGGAGCTGATGCGCAACCTGACGCCGTACCGGCCGATCGAGGGCGACCTGCCGTTCTCGAAAACGTCCGACATCTACGCGTTCGGCACCGTCTGGTACGAGCTGCTGTGCGGTGAGTTCCCGTTCAAGTCGCAGCCGGCCGAATCGATCATCTGGCAGGTCGGCCGGGGCATGAAGCAAACGCTGGCCAACCTGCAGGCCTCGAGGGACGTAAAGGACATACTGATCCAGTGCTGGAGTCACAATTCCGAGGACAGGCCCGACTTTGCCAAGCTGCTGACGCAGCTCGAGCGGCTGCCGAAGAAGCGGCTCGCCCGCTCGCCCTCCCATCCGGTGCAGCTGTCCCGGTCGGCAGAATCGGTATTCTAGATCGGACGCAGCCGGTACAAAGACACGAAGGCCACGCGATGTGTGCCCAAACACGCGTGCGGCAACATCCCAGGCCAGTGAACGTCACGCCACGTTCGCTGGTCGCTGCTTCCTTTGATTTGGTTAGAATTGTATCAAAACGGTTACGCAAAGGGACGACCGGAATGTGTCGCAGATTATAATACAGACAAAACTAAATAAATATAGAGCCACGCAGAGAGCGAAAGACACAGATCGAGAGAGTGAGAGGAGGAGGCGGAGCAGATGCATTACAGTAGGAAAATCGCAAACGGTTCGAGACTGTCGAAAGAGGCGAAAGATGATAGTAGAATAACTGGTGAGACAACGCAGTTAGAGCAAATGAAATGGACTAGAGGACGAGACAGAGAAAGAGAGAGAGAGATAGAGAAAGAGGACGTGAACAGTGACAACATAAGAACAAATTAATCACATCATTGGATCAGAGTTGTAATCTAAAATAGCTTCAAAGTTGAATAAAGTGTGACAAAAATACTACGAAACGAACTGTGTTTACGATTTTTTGACTACTGAAAGAAACACAACGCGACTGGGGCGGAAATGGGGCACAAACAGACGTGGAAATGGAAAGACAGGTTGCCACCAAACTTGAACACAGTTGGAGCCATTTTCCCGCCCAATCTTCTTCTTTTTCTTTGGCTCAACAACCGTTGTCGGTCAAGGCCTGCCTGTACCACTTGTGGGCTTGGATTTCAGTGACTTATTGAATTCCCCTCATAGCGGGATAGTCAGCACTACACAGTAATGTTTGTGAAACACTCACCTCATACCCAGGCAGCGACAGGATGGCGGAAACGACGGCAATCGCTACGAGATGCTGCACGATCGGCAACCGTTGTCCCAGCATGCTACTCATCGGGATGTGAAGCTGCAGCGAAAACATGGCGAGCACAGAATGGAAAGAATTGGTTAATTTCCATTTTCGGTTTAACGCCTCCCCCATTTTTCCTTACCTGATTGTTGTTGCGGCCCTTGCCTTTGGTTTGATAGCGTGCGATCACCATGAAGCCGTGCGTGAGCGTTAAGTTGGACACGATCTGCATGGAGCTGGTCATAATCGGTGCGTAAATGCCGATGCGGCCTATCTTGCTGGTGGTTAAGTTCTACACGAAAAGGAGTACACATAAAAGCTGTCGTTTAGTTCGATGTGTCTTTTACCAACCACACGATCCTGCAATACCTCAAAATACTCCACGGTGGAGAAATCTTCGGGACAGTGAAAGATCATCACCGGCAGATGCGAATCGGTTGCTGGATTCGGTGCGGCGTCGCTTTTGCCACAAAACTGTAGCGCAAGCTCACTCATCTGAATCACGTTCGGACGGCTCATGGTGCTCTTCAGTGACTCCAGCATCTGGACCTTTGCCTAAACGAGCGCAAAAGGGGTTACAAGAGCTGCATCTCCGTGCTCTCCACAACTACCACCACTTACCTCATGCTTACCCAAGAAGTACGCATTTTTGTACACAAGCGACTGCTCGTCCGCACTGCCACCATCTTTCTCCTTCAGCTTCAACCCGATGCGACTTCCCAGTAGGTCGCTTAAGATTTCGTAACGCAGGTGGTTCGAGCTGTGAAGCGAATTGTCCGCCCCGTCGATGTTGGATTGGAACTGGGACGGGTCCAGCTCGAGATGTATCTGAAATTTGAAGGCGAAAGCGAACGTTTTTTCAAGGCCCTTAAAATAAGCGTTCCTGGTGCCATTGCTTACCTGCGAAAAGATGGCCCTACCACCCGTTTTACGGTTGTGCGCTTCCAGAATGCTGGGTGTGTTCCATGTTTCCTCCTGCGCCAGTATCTCCACCGCTAGCGAGTGGGGCTTTCCTTGGCGATCGGAAACGTCCACATATCTGCAAGACATTGTTGAGGTTAACACAGGCTGCTATACTGATCGCTCATTTTTATACTCACGAAACCGGCAACAGGGTCGAAGTTTCCTCCGATTCTAGTGAAAATTGCTTCTTGGCCGGCGAAAGCTGATAGCAGAATATGTGATGCAGCATCTTTATTTGTTTCCATTTGCGGTACGAAAAGCTAACCAGTTCCCGCTCACGGATCTATAGCAGAAAGAGAATAAATTGTCCATTCATATAAATTATCTCCAACAAGGCCTAATCGCCAAAAAGTTCTCCAATACTTACTTCCGCCGTCTTCGAATCGGGCAGTATAATGTCGAGCAGATCCGAGCACAAGCTAAACACCGTGCCGCCGTGCAGGAAATAGTCCAGCAGTATCTTCCGCACCTCCATATCGAGCGATCCGGCCACGATTATCAGCACCGTACTCTGTAGCCAGCTGGCCGCAATCGCTTGTCCCGCCGTAATCGGATAAATGGTGTACGTGTTCGGTTCGAGTAGATTGTTCAGCGTCGCAATAACGTACTCCATCGTCGAGCTGCTGTCGGAGTGGACCAAAATGTTCGGTGGTTTGGTAACGACGCCCGACTGATCCGTGCCCAGCCGTAGCCGACTGGATGGGAACGAGCTTTTGCGCAACGAACGCGTGGGTTTAGGTTTAGCCGGCACCGCGATCGGTTCATTCGGTTTGGCAGTCGACGGACTAGCCGGTACGGGTAGCGGTGGATTCGATTTGGCCGGATGTAATGGTTCGCGAACGGGATGATGCTTCACCGTTCCGTTCGATGTTACTGCATCTTTTGCTTCTGGTTCTGACGGTTCTACGATTGGTGGTGTTGTGGGTTTCAGTTCTTTGGCATTGGCAACTACGTCCTCTACTACCGTCATCGGTGGTTCGGCTACAGCGTCGTGCTTTTTTTCTTCCTCGTCGCCCTTAGCAACGGCGGTGGGGCAAGGTGATGAGGCTTTCTGTTCAGTCTCTCCGATCAATTCATCAGTTGTGCTTCGCGACACCGTACCATCCGGTTCGGGCTCTTCGGATGGGCAGGAATGGCTCGGCCCATTCGTCGACATTAACCCATCAGTTAAATCCAATTGCGATCGATTGCGTGAATTACTTCCACTGGAAAGCAAATCGGCCCGACTTTGACTAGAAACTACAGTGCCATCCAATAGTTCTAAAGAAATCTGAAACAAACAGAAACCGTTTAGTGAAGGACGATTGAAGGATGATTATTCACCACAACTTACCTTAATGTCGTTGGATGCGATTATGTCCGGTTGAATTCCAACGCCCGAATAGTTAGTGGAGCAACGTTCATTCTCAATTCGTTCAGCAACTGTCAGCAAATCCGTAAGCCATGCATCCGTACCAAGATTTCGTTCCTGTGCCTTCAACAGTGCGTCGTCTGGCTCATGCAAAGGCATCGACTCGCCGAGCGTTTCAACGCCTACAAAACCGAATACAGAATCAATAGCAACTCTTGTAGTCACGTGTAAGATACTTACTCTCCAGTTGCACCAGTTTCAAGCGGCCACCATCCAACGCGAATCGTCCACTTCCGAAGGTTGCTACGATCAGCTGGAACGTGCGTGTGGCATCGGTTTCAAGTAGCAGGTCCAAGCTACGGCTCCTGCGATTCCGCCACGCCAAAATCCGTCCAAAACGGCTCAACATGACGGAGTCTTCTTCCCCTTGCTCCTTCACACCAATAGGATTCTGGTCGCTTGACCGTTCCGGTGCTTCCAGCGTTACGATCAGCTGAACGAGCTCATCGCTGGTCGGTTGCGGGCCAGGAACAGGGATTGGTGCTACTATCTCCGGGATGGTGTACCAATCGGCAAGCGTTATCCGTCGCACCGGGTACACCAGACAGCCGCGCTGGTCGGGAAGATACCAGACACAGGAGGACACGTTGGCACCAGCCGAAGCATCGGGAGAATCGAGTTCCGTCACCCCGTCGTCACCTGCACGCGTGAGTGAGAAGGTGGGGAAAGAAGCAAAGCACACAGACACACATGTATCAATCGATCGGACGGACGGACACAAGGAAACGATCGGACACTACACAACAACACACCATTGGATGCAGTGTAAAAGCTGACAGCGTAGCGATCGGTCAGTATTTTCTTGATGCTATTTCTTATGGCTCTAAATCTTAACGAGGTACGAAGGGTTATAGCGATGTACACAAGTGTGAACAGCATACTGATGCCGCGCCTGTAGCAGGGGCTGACCAGCGAGCCAGCAGCAGCAGTGGAAATTGGAAGCAACAGGAGTGTGATGAATGGGATTTTACGATACACAAGCGAGTTTCGATTAGATGCGGTTAATTTGTTAGCCCAAGCTCCGGATACATGCGGGATTGGCACGATGTGGCGCGTGAGTGTATGTGTATGTGGTGTGACTAGTGATGATGGTTAGTCGTCTAAATTACACGCGCTGGGATCGAAGGAAACAATGAGGACGAGCAATCACACACGCACTGCGTCTTTTTTTTTTCTCTCCCTTCGGTTCGATCCGAACGTTCACGCAATAGCACCCGATGACGAGATAAGATTGTTTACCTTTTCTACCCACTGTCACAACATATGGCGCCCATAGTCTTTTTCGTGCGGAACTTTTCCCCCAATGTGTCAAATCCCCAACTGTCAACAGCAGGTGGCTCGTGGGGCTTATTCTGAAGCAATCGACAGTTTTTGTCGATCGTTGGTTGAGAGATTGGTCTAAAACGCTCTAGCGATTGAAAGTCCACGAAACTATTAATATAACTTAACACTTGCATTATTTTGGATATGGAAACGGACGAAACCGATCATTCGAAATAAGACCACGACATTTTTCACAGTTATTGCTTTTTCTTTATTGAAACGAACAAATACCTAGAATCATATACATATAATCAATAATAATCATCATCGTAATCAGTAATAGTAGGTGATAAACGTAGCATTAAACTTTTTCGTACAAATATAATTGTTTTAGTGTGGTTGTGTGGAGGGGGATGGAATACGCGCCGAGCTGCGTTTTCCACGGGGAGCGTGGGTGAGGAAATATGTGAGGAGGGAGTAATAAATTATTGTAGCTTTCTTTTACATCTTCTTCTTCTGCTGCCTCTACTTCCACTTTTCGGTTACCCATTTGTTTCGGTGGCTTACACACACACATACACACTCACACACAGACAGACAGACGCTGCGTACTTAAACGCAACTAAACTTTACACCGTCTTCACTAGAGAAACAGTTTTGGCAATGAAGTCGATACTTTCTAACGCGTACATCTATACCATTGGTGCCGTCCCCGAGCTTTACGTGACAAACGCAACACTTGAAGCATTCGATGTGATAGAACAATCCCAGGCTTTCGATGGCCATGGCCGCACCCTTACCTGTGGAAATGGTGGATAGAGGGGAGGGGGAAAAGTTGGTTAAAAACAGCCACATTACACAACCGAAACCGTCAGTCAGCCGGCGCAAAACCCACGTGGCGATGATGATACGCACAGCCGTATCGTACGCGCACGCGGCACGGGATGCCGTAAGTCGGAACATTTGTTAATCAGCACGTACCCAACTCTATTCGGCAATGGGAGCATTCCTTCTTTCCGCTCACGCTCAACACTTTGTCGCTCGTGTTGGAATACTTCTGCTGCGGTGGAGGAAGTGCTGGTAGTGCAGGCGGTTGCTGCTGCTGCTGCTGATGGGGAAGATGCGCATGGTGATGATGGGACGATGGCGGGGGAGGCATCGACGCATGATGATGGTGATGATTTTTCATCGAGTTTATCATTGCCAGATCCGAGTCCTCTGATAAATTGCTGCGGCTGTGTGAGGGAGACAAACAACGACATAAATTAATCTGCCCATCTCGTTTTGCACTGCTTCAGGAACTTACTCCGAGTTTTCCGGACTGGCGGCGTTTAGCTTTTGGACCCGCTGGGTAATTGCATCGATGACAAACTTTGGCAACGGCCGTTTGGCATTGTTGGTGCTGCTTTTTTGATGCTGCTCGATCCGCCTCTGCTCTGCCTCCTGCACCAACCAGTGCTGCCCGTACGGCATGTGATTAGTTCCACCACCACCACCGCCACTGCTGCTGCTGCTGCTGCCGCCCTGGCCACGGTTTACCCCCATCGCTGATGGATGTGTATTTTGTTTATTATCTGCATGAAACGAGCCAAACAAAAAACAAACTCATTATAACCATCATTATGTGCTGATCAATCTCGACTATTTTACCTTTGGGATGTTGCTCAAACATACTGTTGGACACTCGCTGTCCACCACCACCACCACCGTGATAACCACCCACAGCAGCTCCGGGCGGCAATGAGCCGTTCATCGCAGGCCGCGGAGCCACCGCTGGACGTTTATCAAACAATGCCGCACCCGGGTGTCCCGTCGGCCCCCGATGATGGTCAACAGCCGGTGGCCAGCAGGATCCGTCGAAGCTGGCGGCCGAGTTGGCCGAAAACTCCTCACCGTACGATGACAGCGACGAGGGATGGGAAGAGGAGGCGGCCACGTTCGACAGGTTCGGCATCGATTCCCGATGCAGCGAGCCCATCTCGTAGCCGGAGTTTACCACCTCGTCCAGAAACGGCGCGTCGTACGAAGCGTACGAGTTGACGTTCTGCAACGATCGGCTGTCGATGGCCGGCATGGAAGCGCGATGATGGTGCAGCAGGTTGTGATGCAGGTGCGATGGTTGATGAGAGTGATGGTGGGGGTAGTAGTACGGTTGCTGCGGCTGCTGCTGCTGCGGTGGCGCCTGACGCACCGACTGTACGAGCGGAGACTGCTGTACGGTTTGAGATTGCTGCTGTAATTGATTCGAATGCTGCGGTTGATGATGATGATGATGTTGCGGTGGTAGAGGTTGCGCCGGATCCGTTACAGCTCGCGTTCCAGCAGCAGCGGCGGCGGCATCCGCTTTCGTCAGCTTCTCGTAAAACATTTGCTTCTCACGTCTTCGCTGCAGCTCCTCTTGCTCGATCTGCAGCAGCTCCCGCTCTACGCTGACTATTTCCTAGGAAGCAATCAAGAAGGAAAAGTGCCAATTGAGCTTTCGTTGCGTTTTCGAAACCATTGCGCCATTGTCTTACCTCATGTTCGCCAGGATCGTACAGCTGCTGCTGCTGGAGATGATGCGCTAGTGCCGGTTCGATTCGATTACTATACACCATCATCTCGTGCTGATCTTTGTCCCGCTCCTGCTCCTTCTCTTGCTCCTGCTGCTGTTGCTGTAGCTGCTGCTGTTGATGTACCACCTGCTGGACCACTTCATAACTCTCCAAGCTTCTCCACTGTTCATCCTCATACTGTTGCTGCCGATGATCGCTGTTGTGTATCATCATCCCTATCCCGTCCGCGTTTGGGTCATCCCCGTGGTGCCCGTTCCCATTGGCGTGCGTGTGCATTGCTGCTCCTTTCTCCATCCAGCTCGTGATAATCGCACCGCGTGTCGTCAGCGATTGCAGTAGCTCCTGCTCCGTCGGTTCCTCCTCGACCGGTGGCGGCGGAGGCTTTTCTTTCGGTGGCGTCAGGCTTGATTGCGGTAGCGCCATCAGAACCAGCTGCTGTTGGTGTTCCTCGCTCGCTGGCATATAGTCGGTGGCCAAGGGGATCACGCTTAGCGGCACGATATCGGTTTCAGCCGGTTGCGCGACGGACGGTTCGTGTTCCCGCTGCGAGAGCGCTCCTTCTACGGTGCCGGATTCGTTCAGCTCACTGTCCATCTCTTCGAAAGCCACATCGAGCGCATTGTCGAGCAGCTGTGGAGGGAAAGCCGTGGGGACACATAAAAAAAGGAAATATTACATATTTAGGGTCTGCCAAACTGTGACACAACAAAGTCGTTACATTCTACAGGGCATCGTTGTGCCCTTACCATCGAAAACTAACAGACAAGCTCTTACTCATATCTTCTATTGCATCATTTGCACATTCCACAGTGCATCCTTCCTGTTGCAATCCCCCCGAATAGACGGCTTTCTTATGCAATTAGCTGCCAACTTCCCCTCATACCTCATTCCACGCGACGAAAACGATCATACTATCCACCCCGAGAACGGGGTACGGGCCATAGAGATTGCGCTTTGCACTAATCGAGGGAGCGGTGTGGTGTGGGGGCATTCAAAATGGGCGAAAAATGCTGATTTATTTTTCTTTTTTTTGCGCAGGAGTAAAGTGGGCGCACGCTAGGCTTACTCTCTAGAACGACTTTACGACTACTACGGCTGCATCCGTCATTGCGCGGCGTCGGCGTTGAGTTGCGAGGTTGCGACGATGTTTGGATGGTTAGACAGACGCTGCACGAGCCGTTTCCTTTACATAGCATTTGAATAGAGAGAGAGAGAGAGAGAGAGAGAGAGAGAGAGAGAGAGAGGGGGGAGAAAAAATAGGCAAAACACGGTAATGATAACCTTGGGCCGGTCAACACAGTTTGGCCAGAAGCGCCAAGTTCAACCACAACACGATAATATTATTAAACACACACAACACACGCTCGATGATGAAGAACGGAACAAAACGGTGTGCATGCGCATTCCGGAAGGGGGGTATCTGTGGCGCCAAATGATATTTTCAAGCACCTCGCGCAAATGGAATGTGTGTGTGTGGTGAGCGCGCCAGCTCTGCGCCAGCGAAATGTCACGATGAGTCAATCATCTCATGCAGAATAATGTAGCGGAAAGCATTACCACACACATCGTAACGAGATATTAATGGCCAACAAACCAACCAAAAAAAAGGAAAGATACTCACAAAAAAAATAAACACATTTGGCACAGAGAAGGAATGCATCCAAAAACATAAATTACTCATACGTGCAGCAAACCATGCAAAGCTAACGGGGAGAGCGGGGAGAGCAGGGGGATAAGAAAACGAGAAGAAAATCATTCTGAAAACGTGTCGCCAACGTAAAAACAAATATTCGCCCATTCGTTATGATCGTGCTAGATGACAAGTTGCCAAAATACCGCCGGTTGCCCGGTAGACTAAATAGCAGCGACATTCCTAGAGCGCGACGCGAAAGCGGAAGCGCCACACACGCGCGGGAAAATCCACTGTCGCCTCGCGCGTATTATTACTCACAAATCACACAAACATGCCATTTCGTAATTCAAACAGTCACACACGCACATACCTGTCCATTGCTGCAGTCCGTGTCGGAAAACTCGCTCGCCGAATCGAGCGTGGTCGAGCGGGCCGGGCTCTTGCCCGCCATCAGCATCATCTCGTCCGGCGACAGCAGCGACAGCGAGGGCGGATCATTCTCGTCCGCCTGCGACACCACCGAGCTGCGGGACAGGTCCGTCGTCGACTGGATGCCACTGTCCTCGCAGCAGTCGGACGAACCGCCCCCATTGCGCTTCAGCTGGTTCAGGGCCAGCTCGAACCGCCCGGTACTTCCGTTCACGAAACCAACGTTCGATTCGGACCGGCTCTTGACGACCACCGTCGTCGTTGTGCTGCTGCTGCGGCTACGACCGCCCACCAGAAGCTGCTGTTGCTGCGACTGCTGGTCATGCTCTTCCGCAATCATTTCGTTCGACTGATAGCGCTCGAATATTGCCCTCCGTTCCCGGATGCTGGCGATACCCGCCGCCAGCCATTCCGAGGTGGAGGTGCCGGAATCGCCATCGCCCCCGGTTTCCTCTAGCGGGCGTTCCTGCTGACCTCCGGCAAACGTTGCCGGTGGCGTCAGTTTTGCCACACCTGAGGGCGTTGTGTCCGCCACTGCTGGCGTCGTCGTGTGGGCCATTTGCTGCAACTGTTCGAACAACCTTCGCCGCTCTATGACGTTCACCTTTGGACGTTCTTCCTGGCACTGCTCTTGCTGTTTTGCCTGTTTCTCCTCCTGCTCCTCCTGCTCCTGCTCTTGCTGCAGCTGCATTCTGCTCTCCATCGGCTGCACCGTCACCAGCGGGGTGGACCGTCGTTCGTCGCGTCGTGTCCCCTCCACCAGCAGCCCGGTGGACTGCAGCTTCTGCGTCACGCGCTCCACCTCTGCCACATCGCTCTCTTCGCCGGCGCTATTATTGCTTTCGTAATTATCGTTACTAGTGCTTTCAATTGAGCTAACTACGGACGAGCTCGTCGTGGCGGTCGTCACAATGCTGCTGCCTAATACACCCGACACCCGGCTGCTGCCGTTGGTGGTGCTGGTGCTGGTGCTCTGTGTCATGGGAAATTTGGACTTGTAGTTTTCGATGGCGAGCGAAAATTCATTCATTTCCGGCACTTCCCGCGCACTACCGTGCTCGTCCAGCTCCTCGTCGGCCGCTTTCGAGTCACCGTCGGCGTGCTTGGACGAGCAGCAGCTGCTCGTGTCATCCGTGGCGCGATCGTCCGTCGATTCATCCTGTTTTGAATTCCCAAATTGAACGCAAGTGAGTGAGTTTGGTTGGGGGCGGATTGGGCGCGAAAGTTGTAGGTGTGGCGAGATTAACGACCAACCCCGCTCGTCTTCTTCCCTCCCTTACCTTGTACTGCTGCTGCTGCTTGGAGGTATCGGTGGGATCATGCAGATCGTCGCTGCTAAAGTTCGCCCCTTCGTCATCATCCTCGTTCTCCGGCAGTATGAACCGTCGGCGCGATCCACTGCAACGCAAACACACGCAAGAGACACGGCCATCATTCACCATTTATCTAATAGAAAACCAGCCCCCTTACTTCCCCTTCAAAACGTACCTGTTTTCCAGCATTTCCGAAAACGTTTTCGACTTTTTGCGCGCCCGGCACACCTCCTCCTGCTCGATCTTCTTCGCCTCGGTAATCTTGTCGATAATGTGCTCCACCCGTTTCCTGCGCGACGACTTCCAATTGTCCAGATTGCACTGCCATTCCTCCGCGTCCTCCACCTCCCGGGGCGGCTTCACCTCCTGCTGCTTCCGCTCGGTCGACGGTTTGTTGTTCGCCTTGCTCGGATCGTACAGCTTGGCCGGCTTGATCTGCACGAACTGTAGCGGATCGTAGGCCGGTTTCGGTGGGGCCGCCCGCGTCACCCGGCTCTTCTTGATGAACTCATCTGTTTCGATGTGCACGTTGTTGTTGTTGTTGTTGTTGTTATTGGTGGGGCTGATGCTATTGCTACTACTGTTGTTCGATGAAGTCGCCGCCATCTGCGATGTATAACGACGTTGTGCAAGCGGTTCCCCCGACGACACCGGACACCGCCGATCGGCAGAGTGAGAGAGAGAGGGAGAAAAAACAGGGAAAAAACACCCAAAATTAGATTCTCGTTTTATTTTCTTTCTCCAACCCACGGCTGTTTCCGGTCGTATTTTAAAACACACACACAACGCGACGGTTCGCAAACGGTTTATCCTCCCCAAATGGGGTTTGAAATGGATAAGAGCGCGAATGACTTAAGCCCTCCCTCCCTCCCCGCGACACATGGGCGCGCCAAAGCGGTCTCTTGCGTAACACGCACGGGTTGAGCCCACTGTTGCGCTGAACTGCATTCGTGCCGAAGGTGACTAGATTGTTGCCGTGTGTGTGTGTGTGTGTGTGTGCTGTGTTTGGCTTTTTTTATCTGCTTCTTTCGCCTCTGTGTCCCTTTAATGGCAGTGGCAGCGTAACTTTCGCCTACGTTTGCAGAAAGCGCAGAAACACCACGTACAACACAGCAACGCGAGCCCGCAAGGCGGTTAGTGCAAGCGAGGGAAAAACTGTCCCCATCCCCAACCCCATCCCCTGGCCTGTTTTATCAGCTGTTGTGTTAGAACGATATCTGATCGGTGGAAAACATGATTGGCCCACCTTCCATCATGTCGACTGATCGAAATCATAAACTTCTGCGCACACACACACACAAACAATGCGTATCTCCATTTGACATCATTTTCCCATTTAGCACAATTGGCTGGGATGGCGGGCGGATACGTCTTCCACACCCTTCCACACAGAACAAAACGTGTCACCGCTTGAGAGTTGTTTTTTGTGGAACCCATCGTTTGTATAATCTTTTGCCTTTTTGTTAGTTTCTATACTTTTGCCATCGTGTTGTCCCCATCCGCACCTTTTTCCACCGGGAGTTTTTTCCCCCATTCACTATGAAGCAGAAACAGAAGAAAACTACACAACACACGGGACTAATGACGAAATGGGGAGGTGGGGGGCGAGAAGCGGGCGGCTAGCGGGTTTCGCGGGAAGGTTGTCCGCACTATGGAGGGCAAAAGTACCGTTAGCCTAAGCAGCAGCAGCAACAACAACAACAACAGCGGCAGTAGCGCAATCTCTAAACACTCTGCTACGCGCTGCGTGAAGAACGTAACGGCTGCGTGTAACGGAGGGACAGGCAGCAGCGGCAGCAGCATAAGCATCCGCAGCATATAAACACTACATTCCTAATTGTGTGGCGCTTCAGCCCTCTCGCCCGTTTCCCCCTAGCGGGTTCTGTGACTCACGAAACTTCTCAGCACCTTTAAGGGGAAAAATCGAACTGAAAAACGCTTTTCACTCCCACAAGGTGACACGCCGACGGTGGTGTCCCGGTTTCCCCCGACAGGTCGCGCACACGCACAAAACTAACGGCGGAAGAATGAAGTGAAACCCACAAAAAAAAAAACAAACAGAAAAAAACACCCCACAAACTACACGTCCCGGTCCTCTTGGCCGGAGTTGCACGCTGCACGCACTGCCTAGTGAGAGAAGGGAGCACCATCACACACCATACGAAAACCTACTGAAACTATCTTTTCTCGAACTGTCTGTCCATCGGAAGGGAGAGCAGGCGGCGGCGGCAGCGGTCTCGGGTTTCTTTTCGGGGTTTCGATCGACGACGACGACGACGACGACGACGAGCGAGTGACAACAGCGCACGGCGCAGCGCGTTACTCTACACACTCTGCTGCTGCGACCATCGAAGCAAGCCAGCTAGCCAGTCAGCCCGCTAGAGCGTGGTGGTGGTGGTGGTGTGGCTGTGTGTGCGCGCGCGAGTGAACAAGGCGCAGGCCCTCCTCGCGGTGAGAGAAAACCTACTTTGATCCCATTCCAATCTCCGTGTTCCGTTTCTCACCCTTTCTCCATTCGGTGTCCCGCGCGGCCAGCAGTTGTGCAGCACACACAAACCTCCTTCCCCTTCCCTTCTCCGCACACTTGTCTACTTCCACAACCTGTCGTGTCGTGGTCGTCGCCGTTGCTCCTCTAATTCATCATGCAACCAGTCCCTGCGCCTTTACTCTTCTGCTCCTAGAGTGTGCTGCACCTAGGCCGTCCTCCAAAGGTGCGAGCGAGACGGAGACACACACACACAGGAATAGGGGAGAAGAGGAAAACGCGAACGCTCCCAACGGGTGTACGGGCGTGAAGGCACGGTGGAAAACTAATCCGACTCTAACGCTCGTTTGTCCATCCACCCCAATTGCATGCTTTACGCTCGCGCTCCATCCCGTACCCTACTACTACTACATAGTTTATGCTACACTATAGTGTATCTCGCTTTGCTTGGTTGTGTGCGTGTGCCTCTGTGTGTATGTGTTGATCCACCTGTTTCGGTCACTTTGCAAACCAAAAAAAAAAACAAAAAACTCATATTTGCTCGCAGTCACGGGCTTGCGACCGCAGATTAGCCGTAGTAGATTATCACTTTCAGAGCGCACGCGCGCGTGTTTGGAGGGAAAAACATTACCCACCCCATTTCCACACACTTTCCTCACAACCACAACCACAACCCTGCCTGCGCAACCCGCTCGCTCGTACAATTGCTTGCTCCTATCTCTTGGCGAGGCGATAAAATAAAAATACCGACAACAAACATTTTATTTACATCTCCGCCGGTTATCTTCCCACCACCCCCGTGCGGCGTGTTGGGTCCGGCCACGCCACGACACGATACAAATCACGCAAAACCCACGAAACGGAATAAAATAAATCTTGCTTCCAGCGCAAATGCTTTCACTGCCCTGTACACGCGCGATCTCTCTCTCGCTCGCTCTCTCTTTCTCCCTCTTGCGCTCTCACTACACACCGCTACACAGCAACGGAACGTACGCCGTCTCATGTTTCTGCCGCATTTTACCACATCCACGAAAAGGGTGTAACTATGGTGCCTGGCCATATGATTGCGCGGTACAGCATACCTTCACTGCCCTTGTTGCTGCAGCTATTGTTGTTGTTGTTGTTGTTGTTGCGGGGCGGGTGCTCGCAGGGCTGGCTGCGTTGCATTACCCTAAAAAGCAAACAAACCGTGCACTAGCTGGCGGCGCACGCTGGCTTGCAGTGGTTTGCGGGATCTCTTCTCCGTGACGGAACTTGTGCTGGAACGCGCTTAGTTAGATCACGGCCAACGTCACAACTTTTCGTTTCCCACCTCGCCGCTCGCCCGCCCGCGACGGCGGCACTACCTCCCTGCCTGCTCACCTGGAATGCACTTCCAGCAGCGCTCCCACACACACACGCGCAAACACGCTGTCACAACTCACAACCGATTTCGGCACCGTTTAATTACCTTTGTTTTGCGCCGCGCTTACTTTTCACTAACTTTTCACACGATGCGATGAGGAAAAGCGCACCACCTCCGCGCACTAGCTTTTTGTACAACTGAAGGTATTTTTTTTGTTTACGTTCAATCACGGCCTGTCAAATAACCTGTGCATTTGCTCTACACAACAGGTGCCCACACCGGTCAAGGTGGATGACAAGCTGGAAAGAAAAATGGAAAATTTTAAAGTTAATTCAATTATTGCTTAATTTTTGTTACGAGCTCAGTTTTTCCTGTTCATTGACGTTCATTTTTGTTTAAATAATCCACCTGAAAGGTTTTTACTATTCCCGCAAACACTCCATTTTGAACACCGTACCGTTGTAAGCAAACCTGGCCAGTGCTGCTCAACCCCAACACCGCCGCAAAGGTACGCGCGCCCAAGGTGTTTCCTTTTCCTTCGATAACGAGGAGCACTACAACAGTAAGCGCGGGGAACTGCATTTGCAGTGCTCCGGAGAAGGCCGTTGCCATAGTAACTCAGGCATTTGAGAAAATAATAACCACAAAAAAACAACACCATCCAAACACACAGCAGTTAGGCCGTCTCGTTAAATGTTTTGTTTTATTCATCTCTATCGTTGTAGGACAAACAATGCGGCGTGAGCCACGCATTTCGTATCGAATTGTCAAATATGTTTTCCTTTTTATTACTCAGTTTGTTTTCATACATAATCAATATAATGACTGGCTGTATATTTTGTTATCCTTGTTTGCTCCTCCTGCTCCTCCTGCTCCAACCAACCAACACACCTCCACCAGCATACTCTCACACCTTACGACCACACGCACACACACTTGGGTTGTGGTTTTGTTTTGTTTGGTTTGGTTTTGTTTTGTTTACTCTAAGTTTCCACATCTTTCTTATACATGTTAACAAATGTTTAGCATCATTGCATGTTTTTTTTAGTAAGGGTTTTGGCATTTTAAAATGTTAATGTTACGATTTTTTAAACATAGACTTTTATCATCTATTCCTTTAGTTTTCTTTTAAATGTACGTTTAGCTACTTCATTTCTTCTTTTGGCATTACGTTTTTTTGTTGTTGTGCAAATGACTGAGCTTGGTTAAGTTTTCTGTTCTTGTTTGTTTGTTTTGTTTGTTTTTTTTTTTGTTTTTGTGTCAGTGTTTCGTTTTGTTTTGTTTTGGTTTTGTCGTCCCATCGGTTTTTGTTAACAACTAACAGTGATAAAATTACTTTCTTTTCCTTGGCTAGTACTGTTTGTTTTTGGGAGACGTTAGGCTATCAACTACTGTTAATGCAGGACATCATACGGTGCAAACCCCGCCCATCTTTTTCTATTTGTTTTTCTTCTTCTTCTTCTCTTCTTCGTCTTCATTCGTCCTTTAATTCTTTGCCTTTTCTTTGGTTCACAAAAATATATCTCAAACCCGACACAACAATGGAAAACAAATGGCAGTTTAATAGGTTCAACACATTCCCGCACGCGCTCTGATCGGCTTTCAAACGATCTCCCGTGGTGTGTGGGGGGGCCTCTTAGAGGACCGAACAAAGCAAACGCAAGCAGTTTAGTTTTGTTAGTGTACACAATAGTTAACTCACAACTAGCACCTGATACAAATGCACTATTATTACGCGCGCGCACGCTGTTTTTTCTCTCCTCCGTCTTCTTCTTCTTCTTCTTCTTCTGCTCTTTTTGGCTATTAGGTGGTTTGGGTGGCCGCACACACCGGAAACCGGTGCAACGGTACCGAGAAACATATGGCTTTAGAACGCGTGTTTAACATGGAAACCATAAAATGATTGTACACACACACACACTCACTCACACCACACGCACGCGAAATGTGGGCGCGAATCCTTCACCTCGTCGGCTCAGCATGGCGGATTGATTCGTCGTTTGCAGTTTGTGTTTTAAAAGTGTATACTTATCTAACGAATGTAAACAATTACCTGTATTGAACAACACGCACACGGAATTGGAGTTTTCTTCGGTTATCTGTCCTCGCATTCCTTCCCTTCCCCTTTTCCCTATCTTCTCTCCCCTTCCCCCCTCCCTAGTCAACGATACTTAACGGTAGTTAAAGTGTTTTGGCTACACTCATTCATTAGGCGCAATTTGGAGACCGGTGGGGTGGATGGATACGGTTCCGACCCTTTTTTTTTTTTAATTTCCCTCCGATAATTTGTTTACCATTTAAACTATCAAGTGAGACACATCGGTAGCGTAAGTGGGCATGTAGCGCGGCGGCGGCTTCCCGGCCCCGCTACTGTTGTTCTTCCGGTTCACGATGTACTCCTTGTCCTTCGGCCAGGCCCGTTCCGGTGTGCGGGGCAGCGGCGGCAGTATCGGGTAGCGCGATTTCTCCGCATTCTGGCTTTGGACCGATTTGGACACCGAGTTCAGCCCGACATTATACTGCCGCTGCATGGCCAGGGAAGCACGTAATGTTTTTCGTTTCTGACACAACAAAATTACAAAAAAAAATGCGATTAGTAATGTTGCAAATCAACAATTGTTGGCAATTTGCCACCATCCCTTACCTCTATTGTGCCACGCCACTTATCGGCGGCGTGGCGGGCAATCTCCATCTTTTTCTGCTTCTTTATCTGGTGCTTCTTGTAGACCACCTCGATGATGATGAGCCCGATGCCGCCGACGATACCCGCACCGACCAGGATGAACACGCCGGCCATATTCTTCAGCCCGAGCGTGTTGGGCGTCTTCTCGAACTGCTCGCATTGCTGTACGTTCCCGTGGAAGATCCATTCCTTGTCGAGCGATTCCATGAACCCGCTCTCGTGGAAGTCTAATATTGCTAATGTTACCGCATCCGTCCAGGGTGAGCCCTTCTGCAGCCCCACGCCGTACCCGCTGCGACCGAACAGCTCGCCCGCCGTCACGAGCTCGCAGTCCTTCGATGCTTCGTACTCGAGCCGCGACGAGTCCCAAATAAATGCCATCAATTTTCTAGTAAACAAAAAAGGGCGTACACAAAACAAGGGATTAAATACGGTTTGTACAATGAGCAAACAGTCCAGGGGCTCCATAACCGAAACCGGTAGTGTTTGTCGTACGATTTCGTCGCATTGCGTTAACCACCATCGGGTGAGAGGCCTATTGCCACTCTACCACAACGAAAATGTGCAACAAAACTCATACTAGACCGTTTTTCCGACAGAGCCCCTTTAACTCACGGTACCCCAGGCGGCCGCCCATTCCGCCCTCCGACCCGCCACTGGGACCACATTGAAAGTGGTGCTTCTTACCCATCCTTCACGTCTTGAATTGCTTGTTCGGCGGTATCGTAATTGTTCGCCTCCATCGTACGGTACATGTTGGACAGCTCGACCTGCCGCCGGAAGTACATGTCCACCGAGGAACCCTTCACCGTGGCGCAGGTAAGGTTTTCCATCGTGTTGCGCAACCGCGCATCGTTGATGCCGGTCAGCTTGGTTTTCGGTCGCTCCAGCACGAGGAAAGCGGCCAGGTTGGCGGTGTACGACGCGACGATGATCATCGCAAAGCCGGCCCACACCATACCTGCAGGAAAAAAGGAACTCCAATTAGTCACCAATTCCGGTCCGTTCCGCCGGCAGTCGGTCAGCCGGTCGGTCTTACCCAACACGCGCGCCGAGAAGCTGCGGGGCGTCCCCTCCCCAATGCCACTGTTTAACAGAACGCCCCAAGCGAACCATATCGCGGAGCTGAGGTTAAGTGCGTCCTCCTCCGTGCCGTCGGTGGTCGACAGCTTGAAGCGGCCGAACGGCGAGAACCGATCCAACAGGTACAGAACGAGCGCGACCACGTGCACCGACACCATCACCAGTATCCAGAGCGTGTTGCTGAACGGCTGCAGGAAGGACACGAGCGTACTGGACCGGGACGGTTTCTTCTCCAGGATGGTAATGCCCTGGTACTTGAACGGTTTGGAAAACTCGATAAACTCCGCCCGCTCGGGGTTGATCGTGAGCGGCGCCACGATCAGATCGGCCCGCTCGGCCACCAGCTCCCCGATCAGCCCGTTCCACTCCTTCTTCACCGTTGTGCCGATGCCGGTGGTGTGGTTCTTTAGCTGGTAGTGGCCAAACTGGCCGTCGGGCGACAGGGCCAGATCGTACGTAAAGTTGATCCGCTGGGCAAGCGCCTTCAGCAGATCGATACAATATCCTTTGCAGCAATATTCTTGCTCTAGAAGGGGACAGAAGAGGTGAAAAGAATCAAGTCAGCACGGTTTGTATGTGAGGATGCCACAGGCAACGGTCAGTTCTTACCATTTCCATTGGTAATGTTAAAATGCGGACACACCACCTCATCGTCCGCACAGTCAATCTCATCGTCCAGCAGCTTGCGCGCGTACACGAACGGTTTCTCCTCGATCGTCAGTACCTTCAGGTGCGTCGGGATCATGATACCTTCCGGCTTTTTGCCCGTATTGCCCGGCCACGTTATGCTGCTGTCGTTTATCTTGAGTCGCATCTTACGCTTTTCCTGCACACAAAAAAGAGGCAAAACAAAACAGCATCGTAATTAGTAAGATAGATCGCAAAGCATCAGATCAGAGGCAAGGTTGTAAATCTATCGCAATGGGTCTAGCTTTACAGAGACAAGGATCTGAGATTTATTGCTCACTGGCAGGCGATAGATCGTATCGAAAGTACGTGACGGGATTAAAAATATTGCCTTGCGCTTTTTAATCAACACTATCACAATGGATTAGAAGCACACAAGCACACGCACTCACCGAATCGTAATGGAAGCTTCCGACTTTTACAAACGAGTGGTTCTCGTGCACATTGATAACATCGTACTCGGCGTACATGCGATCCCCGTTATCGTCAAACGCAACCTGGCCCGTTTCGCCACGAATGTTTCTCGTCTTCAAGTACCCAAACAGTCGCTTGCCTGTTGAAGAAAGCCCAGAAGGACCATTAGTACCCAGCGTTTCAGTGCACTAGAGGAGAGCATTGCCAGCACTTACCCGACTCCCAGATGACACCAGAGTCGTCACAATCTTTCGGCGCCTCGGTTATGGTTTCGTTCACCGTCATCTCCTTGATCGCTGATGCCAGAATGTAGATCGCATCCTTTAAAAAAAACAAGGGAATTGTTTAACAAGTTGCGAAAGAGTTGCGTTTCCCCGTGATTGCTTACCTTGATGTGATCCGTCTCATTTTCCGCATTGTTCAGCTTCAGCCCGATGATGCCGGTCGGAGTGTTGTTCGCGCTGAGCGCTTGCTCCGTCACGATCCAAATGTGTCCGTACTCGGTCATGTTGTGGATGGCCGCGTCACGGAATATTACGTACGCATCCTCTTGGCTTTGGATAAATGCAGAAAGTGAAAGATATAATATCAAAAAAGGAAGACATCCGTCTGGCAATGGAGCTCCAAAAAGAAACCCCGTACTTACCTCGCATAAAGTAGATAGACACGTGATTGGGCCGTTTTCATGTCCATCAGGTAGGAGCTGAAGCTGTCCAGCTTCGGTTCAAACTCCACGATCGATTCCACCGTCGCCCGCACATCGATATCGTCATAGTTTGTCTGGGACGTCGTCTGAAAGCGACCCAACACGGCACGGCCATCCGTATCGGAGCTGTGTATGATGATAACCTAGTTTTTTTTTTTTTGGGTTCGAAAGAAAGAAAGCAGAGCATAGATATTAGACGGCTCGACCCAAGGTCCGTCATCTTCATCGTGTCCTACCTTAGTGTAGCCGAAATGGCTTAAAATTTCCAACCAAACGTCCGCCTGGTGGTAGTACGGAGGCACCGTGCGTAGGAACGACACGTGAATGTTCTTATCGGAGAAGGCAGCCTCGCGGGACGAGATCCCGATGACGGGAATTTGGTAGAATCCGCTGGTATAGCTAACGGCCGCCGGGGACAGATCACCCGTCGGTTCGTGCGATACCACTACCGCGTAAACCTAATCAAGCGAGAGAGAGAGAGAAAGAGAAAGAAAGAGAGAGGAAGAGAGGAACACATCAAAGCGAACGAGAAAGAGAGAGAGAAGGAAAGAGAATCAAATATTAATTATAATTTAGCAGAAAACAATAGACAGTATCGAATAATCAAGAGAGAGAGAGAGAGAGAGAGAGAAAAAAAACAGAACTACAATTCTTCAAGAAGAAAAAGGGAGTTGCCGCCCATCTCGGAACAATACCTACCCTTCGGGATATCAGGTGTTTACAAACATTGAGCGCTGTTTTGATGGGATTTTTATCGATCCGAATCGTCTTATCGTAGTAGGTGGTACCTCGTGGCACATACTGTTGGTCAAAGTTCAGATGCTGCAAAAACATGGGAAAGAAAGGACGAAAGAATGCACTACATACATACATACACACACACACACGCAGAGCGTTGATAAACACAACGGCACAACGGCGACGCGGCGCCTCCTGCGCTTGTCCGCCCCATTCGCCAGGATGCAGGATGAAGGATGATGGATGGATGGATGGTTGCGAGGAGATGAAGGAAATTGGTTAGATAACACTTACCGCAATCACGGTCGCGAAGTGTGATTCACTCTCATTATTGCTCAGCACACCGCCAATGTTGTAGTAGGAAGGACTTTCGCTGCCGGTGGGCTTCTGAGCGAGCAGGGCCTGCGGTATCATCAGGCTCAGCAGCATGCAGGACGCGGGCAGCATTCGTGTTAACTTCATTTTCAGGCGTACGCGGGTACTCCGTCCTAGCGGGGACCGTCCCCAATCCTTAATGCATAGTCACTTGGTTGCTTCTTCCACTTGGCACATACATGCACACACATGCACGCACGCACACACACACTCACACACGCGCACACACCCTTACGAGAGGATGTCCTTTCGCGAGAGGTCGTTCGTGGTGCTGCTGCTGCTGCTGCTGCTGCTGGGAACTTGCTGCTGCTGGTACTACTACTACTACTGCTGCTGCTGCTGCTACTGTAAAACGCACAATTTTCTAAACTTTCCACACTTCGCACACACACACACACACGGGCGCGCGATGGCGATAGTAGCACACCTTATTCTTGCGCAATTCCTTCACACCATCCTGCTGGGTCGTAGTGTGCTGTGCGAAAATGCTGAACTTTGCCACATTTTTCCACCACTATGGGAGCAGCGAGCTGTCAAAAAACGGCGTACAGCAGCACAGCGCTGCCAGCAGTACCATGCCCTCCTGGCCCCAAAAAAAAAGCACCAAACCAGCAACCAGCGTGCTAGAAGGGCGTTAGGAGTTCCGTTTCCGAGCGCGGCCACACTGCGCATGACAGGACGGACGAAACGGTACCCAATCCTAACAACAGCTGATTGATTGAAGGACGCGAATACTAACGAGAGCAAGAGAGAGAGAGAGAGAGCGAGAAAGCTAAAGAGAGAGAGTGTGTGTATGGGCGCGCGAGTCCTTCCCAGTTGTGCGAAGCAGCGCACCAGCGAGAGGACGAAAGTTATTTACATTCGAGATGCCATAAAACATTTTATTACCGGAAACTGCTGGACGTACGCTTGGGCAGTTTTCATTTAACTGTACAGCATCATTGTTCAAACGGCTGTTGCTGAAATGAATTGCACGCGCGTGGTTGTAGGAGTGGAGGGGGGGGAGGGTAGCGGAGAGAGGGATTAACTTTAATACAGGGTGCTAAATCCAGCCTACTACGTGTCCCGTGGGTCATGCAATCAATGCATTGCGCGATATAAGCTGATGATGATAAAAATGCGTTTTAAAACGACAATCATCGAATTATTATGCTCTCGTGCTCTCTGTCTCTCTCTCCCTCTCACACACACTATGGGCAAGCTTTCAGACGATGCGTTCAGATGGCGCTAGTAGTAGAGTAGTATACTTATCGTTGTCATCTAAACGTGACACGGGGGCAAATTTCAAATGCGAAATGATGCCGCTGTTCGTTGAATCAGCAGTGGCGAGATCCAAAAATAACCTAGTTTTAAAAGCATTCCTACCAACAACAAAAAAGATAAAAATGTAGCTCTGGTAGCTGCACTACGTTCGTAAATCTTCCACTAACCCACTTTTTCTTTATTCCGATAAAGCGATGATGTTGTTGATGGTGTGATTATCTCATTCTAGTAACATTGTAACGCTGGATGGCTGTTTAGGACACTGAATCATCGAAATCTTGCAAGAATTAAGGCTATAAACCGGGAGAAATGAATTCTTCTGCTCGGGAAATCATAGTTTTGAAAAATTCTTCAAGAATAGGAAACTTTCCAGTGTATTCTAGGGCACATTCCATCACATTGCAGTCAAAGCGTCTATCAGCGTAGGTGTATACACTCCATTGCTTGATTGAACATCGGTCCACTTTTATCCTCCATCAAACACACCTGTCACCACTCCCTGCTCCCTTCCCCTGTACAGAACTGCACGACGCACGAAAACGCATCTATCAGTAGATTGTCCACCGCAAGCGGGGGTACCACACCGCGACCATAGCCGCCAACCTGCTGCGCCACCCACCCTTCTCAAACCACCGGAGGTCGGTCGGTTGATAACGTTATCGGCGATCTTCCAAGACTTGGGCAAGAGTCTTTAGTTTTATCAGCCCCTGCAGCGGCTCTGAGACAACGGCAGCGGTCTGTCTCAGTTCCTCCTCGCCCGGTGACACCTCATGACGACCTCGACCGAGCAGCAGCTCGTGAGCCCGTGTGTACAAACTGGGCATCAAAACACTGGATAAGGTTGTTTTTCAGTGGGTTTCACCTCCCCAGACGGTCCGAAGATGCTGAATACGTTCTCCGTGCTTTCGCCTCACCTTAAGTTTAAGTACAAGTTTGTGACGATCGACAATTTGGCGTTCAAGTTTCACTACCGTGCGACGTTTATCATTCTGCTCGTGTGTACGCTGCTGGTGACATCGAGGTAAGTGACAGTGACTGGGGTGGTGGTCCCAGCCAGTTGAGTGGATTGCAACATTTCCCTTTTCCGCTTTCCGACAGACAGTACATCGGAGAGCACATCCGGTGTATTACGGGCGGTTCCATCCCGGAGCATGTCATCAACACGTTCTGCTTCTTCACCACCACCTTCACCGTCATCCGGCACTACAATGAGTCGCTGTTGCAGGATGGGGTGCTTCCGCATCCGGGCGTCGGTCCAATGTACACCGAGGATCCGGTAAAGCATCACGCCTACTATCAGTGGGTTCCGTTCATTCTCTTCCTGCAGGCGCTCACGTTCTACGCACCCCACATGCTGTGGCGTGTAAGCGAAGGTATGTCTCGCGAGTTTCATATCACGTCAGCGCAAAGTTCACGGTGACTCACGCAAACACATTTCCTCATGTATTTGTTACTTCCTCTTCCCTTATCTCGCTCGCTCGACGGTCAAAGGCGGTCGGTTGAAGAATCTCGTCGACGGGTTGCACATGGCGCACCTTAGCGAGCACTACACGGCCAAGGCGAACATTACGATCGGACCGAAGTATACGCTGCTTTCACGGGACACCGTCGACGCCAAGCTGCGCACGGTGAAGCGTGAATTCTCGAACCACTTCATGGTCCAGCGCCACTGGGCGTCGCGACACATCTTCTGCGAGGTGCTGAACCTGCTCAACTGCATCCTGCAGATCGTGTTCACCAACATCTTTCTCGGGCGCAAGTTCTGGAACCTGGGGCCGAGCTTCCTGGAGGAAGACTTTACCGGCAAGATGGACGTGCTCGATACGGTGTTCCCGAAGGTGACCAAGTGCCACTTCTACAAGTACGGTCCGACCGGTTCGATCCAAAAGCATGACGCCCTGTGCATAATGGCACTGAACGTGATTAATGAGAAGATTTTTACCTTCCTCTGGTTCTGGTACGTGGTGCTGTTCTGTGTGGCCGTTCTGGCGATCGTTTGGCGCATGCTAACGCTACTCCTGCACAATAGGTAAGTAACACCGGAGGATGGGTGGTGTAAGAGGTTCAGGAAGCGAACAAACAAGTACTAATGCAATCTTCTGCTCTTCCCAACAGATCCTACAAGTTTACGGCACTGATCTTGTCGTTTGCCAGCCCGGGACGGTTAAACCCACAGGATGTGGAGATCATTACCAAACGGTTGCGCTTCACCGAGTGGCTGTTCCTGTACTATCTTGCCAAAAACATGGATGCGCATCTGTTCCGCAAAGTGTTGCGCCAAATAACGGACGAGCTAAGACACCCGAAGGAGGACGAGGATGACGAGCATGACGACGACGACGACCACCACCGCCATCATCGTGGCATCGATACAGTTGATGGTCACCATAACGACGATGATAGTGACATAGAGATGGTTAAGCTGCGGTACGAGCATGACCATAAGAAGGCCTAAGCAAAGCAATGGCGCGGCGGGCAGGGCAGAAGCAGACGTTTCTAACAAAAGTATTATAATTTTAACTTTAATTGGACATTATTTAGGAATAAAAGACTCATCCAAACACCGAACACTACGTGGTGTTAACGCTGCACTAAACGTTAATGGGGGGATTTGGCGGCATATTGCGAACTCTGACTGTAACACGAGAAAGCTGCCCATTCCACACTTCCTGTTCCTACTAAAACATACAAACCACAAATAACACCCCACCTCAGCGCATCATAACACGAGGTACCAGGATCTCATTATCTCGTGCTGGTGCGACCGTGTTTCAATGACCCAGCCCTCAGCCACAAGTGCCCATAATTCCGAAGCCGAAAATTGCTTTCCTACCCTCCCTTCATCGCTTCAAATTGCTTTTGCGTTTTAGAACCCAAACGCCTTGGCAGGGGTGGTGGTTGGTTGGCCTCGCCGGGGCTTGCGAGACAATAATAATTACTATCCCCCTCATTCTGCCTCAAATGAGCGCACGATGGGAACCATTCCCAGGCGAGATGAAATTACCGTAATTTATTAAATGTTGCAAACAAAAAAGCGCATACCTCTCTCCCTTATTACTAATACTACTGCCACTGCTTGAGAAACTTGGGTGACAACGAAAGCCGGCATGTAATAAATTTGTTTGTCTCCTCAGCAGCAGCAGCAGACAACTCATTTCATCTTTCACTAACTTTCCCTTAAGCTTCTTTTCGGCGAATTTTTGTTTTGTTGTCCCTTTTGCCCAGATTTCCCGACTTACAGCTCAGGAAAAGTTCTGTTCGCTCCGGCGACATGCCCTGTTGGTGGTTCTTTATTAACCTCGATTTTATCACAAATCAAACCCCCACCGTCCCACCCTCTTGCCACAGCGGACACACAGCGGAAAACGAATGTATTGCGCGATGTGTGGTGCCGATTTGCGGAAAATTAATTCCCTTGACTGCGCGTTGCTCCACAAACCCCTCCCCCCCCCCCCTGCTAACACCTTAACGCCATGTCACGTTTTCTTTCACATCCTGTACACATCCATCCAAGTGACCCTTGATTTCCCAAGAGAATGGCAAACAGGCGTGACAGGGAGTTTGGATGCGGGGCGCGTCGCTTGCTGCCATCGCAATTAGCAAGAATGTTAGTGGATATTAGCTACTAATGCCATGACACGGGAGACTATTTTTGGCGCATATTTTTCCCTTTTGGTGTTCTTTTTTTCCTTTTTTATTAAAAACACTCACACTGCTCTGCTACTGCTCAGTGCTCAGTGTGGAAGTGCTATCCAGTGAAGAAGGAAACAAGGGATTGCATGCTTTTCCAGGAAGCGAAAAGAGCATCACTTCTCTGTTTATGTTGTGCTGTTACCACAAAACAAAGAGAGAGAAAGAGCATCTAAGACGGGGCGAAAATGTAGTATTCTCTTCCTGCAAGGGGTGCGATTGGGTGCGTTTGTAGGTTTGGTAGGTGTTTGATTTTGTGACAATAAAAACAACTCCAACTATGAATGCACGCACTCAAGATGCGCACCTTTTCAAGTGACTTCCTTATGAGTAGATGCAGTCATCGCTCGAGTCCCCACTACGTAGGAGTGTTTTGTAAAGATTGATGTTGGTGTGACGAATACTGTATGACTCAGTGTTTGAAACGCATCGCCTAAAAACCATGAACCATCACTCTTTGCCGAGCCGGTGCGTAACTTTGATTTCTCCGCGAGTTTTGAAGAGCTGCGGGAGAGTACAAAATAGCTCTCGCAGCTTAGTTTGGGCATGTTCTCTCTCTCTCTCCCTCTCTCTCTCTCCCTTTCTCTCTCTCTCTTTCTCTCGCGCTCTCCATACCTTTCGCCCATACAAAAGAGATCAGCGAAAGACTTCGTGGAAACGCGAATTATCTCATCAGCCATCTAACGAGAGAGCGAAACAGCACTACCGCGATGTCGTCCAGGCGATGCCGTCATTCTATCTCGTGTGTTGGAAAGATGTGGAAATTAAAGTCATACAGTGGTGGACGTTAATGTATGTACTGCCTTGTTTACTGATTATTAAGACCATTTTTGAAGAGGTTCCTCAAGTTTTGAACAGTCGATGCTCGTGAAAACGTGCGAATAATTTAAGACTTTGGTTCTACGTCAATTATTTCCTCAGTCATTAATGTTGCCCACCCGACCAGTCCCTCCCCAATCTGGTCGCTCAAACTCAAACCTGTTCAATGCACTGACCCAACTTTCAAGCACTGTACTTCCCGCCAACGGTACTATGGTAACATCACGTCACCTAGGGCTGGAAGGCTAGGGAGAGGGGTTGGTCGTTCATAATAACACCACGGCTCGAAAACACGTGAAAGGGGTGGAAGGGAAAGGGCTAACACAAAAGCCGAAGCTGGCAGAGCGTCCATTATGCTCGGCCGAGGGGCCACCACGGGGCCCTGGCTCAAGCGAGCTCTGAGCGTTGTAGATTTTTTTCCTGCCAGCAGCTGGCATACGTCGCTCTCCGTCGGAACGAAGCGGATCTCGGAGCGCAGCAGTGCAGCAGTCGCGCTTACCCCGTGTGTGTGTGCGCGCTTGTGGTTGACGCTATGTTTTGAAGGTTTTTTTCGTTGTTGTGTTGCTTCGTTTTTCGTTTTGATTATATTTATTTACCTCTAACACTCCCAGTTCGGGCCCGCGTGTTTGCGTTCTCCGTTTCGGTATATTTCGATCGATTGTGTGATAAGCCATTCAACCAACCAGTTTCAGTGCTGCAGTGTAATTGTGTGTATTTTGTTGATTTTGTTTTTAAATTCTCAACAAACCGATGCAAAGTTAACACAAAAGTGTGCAAATGTGATAAGCCTGTTCTGGAGTCCAATTGTTGCATTCTGGTGCAACGCGGTTCAGCGTCAAAAGTGTCTTAGTGCGCTGCTTTACGTACTCCACCTCACGTTTAGCGTTACAGCCTTTAAGTTACTTTCGATTACAACAACAGCAAAAAGGCAAAGTTGAATTTCTGCTCCGGTTCGAGAGAAGAAACAAAAAACGATCACCACTCGGGAGTCGCTCGGGGTCATACACACAAGCGTCTCCGAAGGGAAAGCAGCCAACGGAATCGACAAAACGGCAAAAGGTGAGCATTAACTCAACCCAGCCCGAGTCCACACCGCCACGCAGATTGTGGCCCCAATTTCTCGTTGCCCCGGTTGTGTACTTTTCCCTTGCGCTTGCAATCAAACCGAATCCCACTGATTGAACGTGGCGGCTCGCGCCCGCCCTGGTCTTCGCATGCGTCGTTTTCATTCGCTTGAGCCTCCTGCTGCTGCTGCTGCTGCTGCTGGCACTGTCAGCCCTCAGAATCAACATCGAAATCGAAACGAATCCAAGTAGCCCCAGAGGAGACCGCCACGGGAGGACGTTGAGACGGTGTGTAAGTTGCTAAGGGGAGAGCACAACATTACTCCCCTCCGTCACCCTACACACGCAGTCTCGTCCAGCGGCTGCTGCTCTGCTGAATTGTGTTGCGCGAGATGAGCCCGAACAATGACGTCGTCATTGTCATTGTCGAGGTATTGGAGCGAGCAGCAACGGCAGCATGGGGCAGTCGAGCCACTCCGCCCAATTCAACCTCGATGGACGCAGTCACGCAGTAGTGGACGGACCACCCCTCCTTCTACTCCACACGGCGGACGCTCTCAGCATCAAGTGAACAAGTGTCATTTTTATTAACCTTTGCTGTGTGTGGAGGCTGACTCTCCATCAATGGTTCCCCACATTCCGCATCAGAATTACCAACGACGACCGCGACGACCACGACGGATGGATGGATCAAATAATGCGCACCACGTTCTGCCAGCTCAAATCTCTCTCCTTTCCGGGCTGCAGCGTCGTGTTCGGTGACACGTTCTTCTGAGCTTTCCTGCACAACGCAGCATAACGTCTCTGGAAGCACACTTAACCACTGTCTGTCTGTGTTTGTGTGCTTGGAGTTAGATGTTAGAAGACGCGCACAAAACAAAAATTATTGCTTACATTGCAATTACGCGCGGGTTCATACATTCGTGGTGTGTAAAACAAGTTGTCCATACCGGTATACAACAACCTCACACACACACACGCACATTGCAGTGCACGATTTTTACGAAAGGCGAAACAATCTCTCAAGTTACCGGCCGTGCAATGGCGATCCAACCCAAACCAATCCTAATCTGTCGCCGTTAGCAATTTAGGCACAAGGCTGCAACATCACGCTCTCAGCTCAGCACCGGCTCGACAGCAGCACGAGTACGAGATGCAGCAGAGTAGGCGACGAACAGGTTCGTGCCGGGGCGGTGGAGAATAAAACGTTCCAGAAGTCCGACCCAAACGACCAAGAAATCTGATGGCCTCGACCTGCCCACAAACCCTTACCCCCCTCACGTCTTTCCCCTGAACTTCCATCCATTCAACCCATGTGTAGCCCGGGCACCGTTTAGCCCCTAATGGAATTGGAATGTTTGATTGGAATGAATTGGAATAGCTCTCTCGTTCTCTCGCTCGCTCTCCTATCTCCATTACCTAACCGAGAACCCACAGATGTGCCCCCAGCGCAACTGCTTCTTCTTATGTTCTGCCTCTCCGTCTTGGTGTGTACTACTTTTCCTTCAAGATCACCTTTCCCTTTAAGACGCTGGCCCGGCTGGCTGGCTGACTGGCAACACTGTTGTTGTTTCAGCGCCAGCCGGGGGGCTTCCATTCGGAAGAAACGTTCTTGTCGTTCCGCGAGCTCACGGACTACCCTCGCCAACTATGGTACTCGCGCCACTGTAGGACGACTCCGCTACCATACATTCTTCGTGGACAGAACCAATTAACAACACATACCAATGCACTGTTCTGTACGGGGCAGGTTTTGATCAACCCCCTTGATGGTCATGCACGCACGCCTTCGTGCCCAGAACTGTGAACGCTCTGTGCATAGAAGCAACAGAGAACATGAAAGAGGCAATACACGTGGCACACGTTAGAACCGACGCTCCGGCAGCTCTTCCCACAGCGGAAAGATGTTGATTGAATTTTAATTAGAAGTTTGCGACCATGGGGTTAACAATGAACGCCGCCGGAGACACAAATATTGAAATGCTCAGCAATTGTAACTTGCCCGTCTTGCCACATGTGCGCAGAAAAGTACACCGCCGTATCACATTCTCGGATTCTCTTTCCGTGACGATCTTCTGCGTTGGTTTCGCGTTTTATTAGAACCGACATATGCCATTCGAAACGGCTGCTGTTTACACAACTGGCGGTCGCGTTCAGCTCCGAATAGTGTAACCGAAGCAACTGCGCCTACTATTTCGTAGCCTACTCTACACTTCTCCACGCGAGCAGATAAGATGGGGTGCTATTCGTTTTAAAAAAGCGAAAATTTCATGTACGTTTTTTTAGCAAACCGTTACAGAACGCTCTTTTGAAAGGAGTTGGTGCCGAGGACCGGGTCTTAGTAAATTGTCCCACATTTAATTTGTTTACTTTAATGCTATTACCCTCCAATCTGTCCCATCCGACCCTCGCTGCAGATACGATGGCATAACAACAGTTGTTTGTGTTTCAAACGATTGCAACAACATGAAATTGACGTTCTGTCGATTGTAGGCGACACAGACACAGGTCTGCTGCTGCTGATGTGGCTAGATAAATCTAAACTTTATCAACAACATAAAACGTGCGATGTGGTGGAGATGGTGATGGCTCAGCACGATCCTCTGGTCTGTGCACGATCCTCGATCTATGCGATAGACGCAACATCCCAGCAGCGACATGCCAGAGATTGAAGTGGAATGATTGTAAACGTGTCAATTATAAACTGATAGGCCTGTATGCCACACACAAAGAATCGTAAATCAAGGACATTGCTTGAATAATAAACAACAGATGCTCTAGAGATATTAATCGTACTTTACAAAAGGTCTGGTGCACTACAAATGTATGGAATTTGCCACGTGGTCTGAAACTGGAACTTTTTCAAACGATTGATTTTAAGTCTTAGCTGAACTCAAACTTCCTCATGAATCTACCTTATTATTGTAAGCATTTTGTGTATTTTAAAAACAAACAATCATTAGCACGAGTAGGTAAATAGTAAACACAATCCATAATATCAACCAGCAATGGATGCTACTGCACTCCAACTTCCAAAGGTTATCCCAAGGTTTGAGAAGGTTATCAACGTAACACCAAGGCTGGCAATGGCGCTCAGTAATAATCGTTTCAGCAAAAATAGTTCCTAACGTCTTGGCTTTAACGTTTCTTTCGTTTCAGTAACACTTGATGCACGTGTCATCTTAGCAAGTACCAGGCTTCAGAGCGTACGATGAATTAGTCTGGGAACTGGACGAGCCATACTGTTGTTGCATTAGATATTCCTAACCACACAGAAGCGTGAAATTATAATACAAAGCCACCATGTTTAAGCTGCTCGGAGGGTTAAAGCAGTACTTCAAATGGCAAGACATCCAGACGGACAATATTGTGTTCCGGTTGCACAACACCTTCACCACTGCACTGCTGCTCGCGTGCAGCCTGATCATTACCGCCACCCAGTATGTGGGCAATCCGATCAGCTGCATCGTTGGCGGCGTTCCGGCACACGTCGTGAACACGTTCTGCTGGATCTCTAGTACCTTCACCATGCCGGATGCGTTCCGTCGACAGGTAAACCGGGTGAACAGGGACAAAACATTCCTCTCAGAGAGATACTTAACACGCACTTCCCGCTTTTTTGTGATATATCATCTGCAGGTTGGACGCGAAGTAGCACATCCTGGCATATCGAACGACTTCGACGATGAAGATGCGAAGAAATATTACACCTACTACCAGTGGGTCTGCTTCGTGCTGTTCTTCCAGGCAAGTCGAGAGTTGGGAGAGCTATCAAAGAATTTGTCTCATTTACCTTCGAACCTTTTCCTTCTCCACAGGCGATCGCTTGCTACACTCCAAAGTTCATCTGGGACGCGGTGGAGGGCGGACTGATGCGAATGATCGTGATGGGGCTGAATCGGGGCGCGTGCAAGGAGCAGGAAAAGTGTGCCAAAAAGCAGATCCTCCTCGACTACCTGCTAACTCACCTGAAGCGCCACAAGATCTACGCCCTGCGCTACTGGATCTGCGAAGGGCTCTGCTTCGTCAACATTATCGTACAGCTGTGGCTGATGAACCGTTTCTTCAACGGCGAGTTCCTCTCGTACGGTTGGGACGTGCTGAACTACTCGGACCAGCCCCAGGAGCAGCGGGCCGATCCGATGGTGTATGTCTTCCCGCGCGTCACCAAGTGTAACTTCTACAAGTATGGTGCGTCTGGATCGATTCAAAAGCACGACGCCATGTGCATACTGCCGCTGAACATCGTCAACGAGAAGACGTACATCTTCATCTGGTTTTGGTTCATCATTTTGGCCTGCTTTTTGGCCGGATTGATTGTGTACCGGTAAGTAAAACGTTCTCGCCACACACACACACACACACACTGAATTGTTGCATTGTACAGCTAACGATCCTTGTTCCTTGTGCTCTCTCTCTCTCATACACACTCCAAACAGAGCTGTCATCATCTTTGTGCCTTCGGTGCGATCACAACTGCTGAACGCGCGTAACCGTATGGTGCCTCGGAACGTTGCGAAAACGATCTCCACCAGCCTGGATCTGGGCGATTGGTGGATCGTGTACATGCTAGCACGAAATCTGGACCCAATCATCTTCAAGGACGTAGCGACAGAGCTGGCGAAACGTATCGAGCTGAACGATGCGGACGAAAACGATCATAACGAGAAGAAGCGTATGCACTAAATTGGAATTCAGAGAAAGAGCACCGCTCACGTACGCTAGCGACACTCGCACAGTCTATATAGTAGCAACACAAAAGAAAGCATTACGAACTATGCATACATGTAGAGCTGCAGCCGTTAGGAGCGATGCTATTGTGTACACACCCGTGAAATCTCTCTTTTAATCTCAAAACACCTTCATTCCACGACGTGTGAAGTAGGTTTCCTATACTCTGTGCCACAACAAGGATCGACATTCCACGTTTTACTTCCGTTTAGGGCAGAACAAGGTATTGTAACAATTATCGTGTGTTTTTTTTAAATGGAATCGTTTCTATATTTATACTTCCGCGACCATAAACCATAAGAATAAGAAACAACACTTCATCGCGCATTGCAATGCTTTTCAAGATGCTAGTAGCAAGTAGTAGTAGTAAGAGTAGTAACAGTGGGGGTAGTAGTGGTCGAAGATAGAACACAGGGTTGCGCATCGCCGCGGAAGGCTCGGCCTCTACTCTACCCAACAACAAACGTGATTCCCCTAAGCCTTCATTCAAAAACCGTTGCGAAAAGTTTTAGATTTTATGTTTTAATGTAAAAGACAATCAATAAAATGCAAGCTATAAGCACAAACTCTCGAAACTCTGCTACCTGCCACTATCTGCCATCTCATCCCCACCAGACCAGTTATCCTCGGTGTGTGGGTGTGATTGTTACTAATGCGAAAAGGGAGGGATTTATTAAGGATTTTATATTCGTGCGCTTTGCAGGTTAGAACAAGCATCCGACCGACTAGAAACAATAATAAATTCGCCTCCAAATTCGGCGCAAACAATCCTCCTGTCCAGTCATGATCGCATGTTAGTGTTGTAGCTTTACAAACGGGTTAAAATCTCGCTGGTTAGTTAGTAGCTAGTCCCTTCTTGTCCCTTAACGAGATGGATCGTCGCACTGACTCGGATGCGCTCGTTAGTAGGTCCCGTAGTACGCACGCGTACGAGCGAGCGAATGAAGAGAAGTTGAGATGAAGCCAATTTGGGTTTGGATTTGTTAACAAACGCTCACTTTTCATCCTTGTGGAACGATACAAAAACCACATCGCCACCAACGCTGATGAGACATTGGCCCTGGAAGAGACAAAAAACGGGCGAGAGTATAGAGTCTCGGTTTGCTACACCAGCTAACGTCACTCAGTAAACAAGGTGACTAGGGGCAAGGAGGACTCCAACACGACCGGGGACAATAAATCGGGGTAAAACTGAAACTCGAAATCGCACACTCAAACGAAACACTAACGAAGGGTTTAAATCACATGCCCATGCTACACAACAACGCGCAATATGCTACACACAACAAATTGTAACCCCACACACACACACACTCACCTGATTCTTGTGCACGTTGTCCAGAAGCGTTAGGTCGTTCAGATAGAATGCTATCATTGCATTGCCGCCGAGGGAGGTTACGTGCGCCCGCACTATGGACAGCACCTCCGAGATGAAGCTGTGCACGAACCCACAGATTCCACCGCTCTCCCGGATCGAGGTACATTCGCGTATGAAGAAAAAGTTCAAATTCCCGAGATACTTTTCTATCTTGCCACCGGGAATGTAGCTGAGTGTTGTAATGTCGACACCGTACCCGTCCTTCAATGGTATCTGTGGGGGAGGGGGCAACATTACAGTTTAGTGTTTGATCGGCTCAACTTCAAAACCACGACGCCGCCGCCGCCCCAAATACGCACCATTTTCCCTGACCGGTTGATTTTACTGTGATACGACGAAGCAGCGGTCATCGATTTTGTGCCTCGAGATTTGAAACTTTTTACAATCGATGGTACCGGCGTTGATGCTGGTGCCACCGGTGGCCCGGACGTATCCATCGAGTCTTCATCCAACGAGAACATCATTTCATCATCTGGGAATGGGTGAGAGAAGGTTAGAGAAGATGATGGATCGATTTCCCCCCTACCTTCCCATTACTCACCGTTGCTGCTTCTTGCCACCGAGCTGGAGTGTACCGAGGGCGAAGGACCCGGTGTGTGATGGTTCTGTGTGCTGCACTTTCGCTTCAACCGGGTGGTACCGTCGCCGAGCGCTAGCGTCATGCCCGAAACGACGATCTGAATTTCGTCCGTTTCGGGGAAATCCAGCTTGTAGCGAAGATCACACAACACGCAGGGCCGCATCGAGCGCAGCTTGTAGTAGATAAGCTTCAGCAATCCTTGGAAGCGCTTGTTGAGATTTCTGGTCGTATGTTGGAGCGTGTAGGGCAGCTTCGCTCGCCACACCTGCGTAAACATCTGGAACTGCTTCACGTTATCAAGTACATCCGTCGAAATGCCCGGCATTGTTTGTAAGTTCGCTACATAAAAACCACTACCAGTGAGAGAGAGAGAGAAGAACAACACAAACCACTTGTAAGTTTCGCTTCTGATAAGATGATAAACAACATTGTCAGCGCTCAGACTCACTCCGGTGCAATTTCCGGTTCCTTTTCGAACGTCAGCAAATCCAGATCGATTATATCGTCCAGCTCGAGCACGCAGGCCGACTTCTGCATGCACACCAAATCCAGCTCCTTGCCATCCCGCTCCTCCCGTGTACTGGCCACCCCGGTCGCCCCTGCCGGCGCCTGTTCCGTGTCGGAATCGTAAACGCACTGCAGCTGGTAGGCCTGAATGTTTTGCTCCACAATGTTTTGGACCATCTTTTGCAGCTCCTGAATCTTGCGCTCGTCCGGAAACGAGCTGCTATCAACGATCTGCGGCAGCAACGGTTTCGGTAGCGCGGTCAGATAAACCGCCGTGCCGGTCGCAATCAGTGCGATCGTTTTCTCCCCAATCGTTATGTTCGAGCGCAGCCCGAAGATGGCATTCATGCCCTTGATTTTGAGCTTGTTCACCAGCAGCTTGTGCAGTTCGTACTCGAGAAAGGGTAGCGCGTCCGAGATTTCCTTCCCGTTAGCTTCACCCTTCAGGTCGCGCTTCTGCCGACACGTGTGGGCCTGTATGAGACTGCCCCGACCGGACACGGGCACACCGTCGGGGATTTCGATCGTTGTAATAAGCACATCCGGCACGATACCATTTCTGAAAAATAGGGCAAATTTGAACAAACAGTCAAACATTCGGGACCATTGGGTTATTTGAATGTTCTACTCACTTGCACATGAAACATTTCACTGCATTGATGCGAAAGTTAACCGACCCGAGCGAGTACGGCACATGGCACATCGTGCATTTGCTGTTCCCCGATCCGCTTGGTCCATCGTAAGTACCTTCACCCTCTATCGTGTTGGGCGTTTGCTCGCGCGATCCACTACACTCGCGATCAAAGTCCTGTCGATCGAGGGAAGATGTCATGTGCTCTTTGGCCGAACTGTCGGCCCCACCGTCCGCGGAAGCATTCAACGATGCATCGGCCATCCACATATCGCTACCAAACTGTAAGTTTATGACTGCCGCCGTACCAGTGGCCGAAAGTACACAAATATCATCACTAAATTGGAGACGGGAGAAAATGATGTAAATACCGGATCGTATGTAGCGCATGCGAGGAGGCAATTACATACTCAATTGTTGTTTGTTCTACGTAACCGAGAATAACGTTACATCCTAGCGAGCGTGCATGCGACCGAACCTCCGTCCGTATCTCATTCCACCAACTGTCACGGGTTTCGGGCTCGTTAGGGTTCGGCACACGCTCCAACAGCTTCACCGAGCGTGCGGTCACTGTGGCGCCTGGCAAAATTGCAAATCAAAATTTAGTTTACCCTCTCCCGTAAGCTAACATATGTCAATTCCTATACCTATGTATCGTATGATTCCGGGCGGATACTTGGTCATGGTGAAGAAAGGATACTCTAACATTTCCAACATGTCATAGTTCATTATCATGATCGATTTTGCATTGCCATTGTTTGCTCCGTAATTGCGCACGATGCCTATGCTCTTATCGAGCGGGCATGAGCTTCCTGTGAAAGATAAAAAGGGATCATGATACACTTCCACACACTTTCCCCCGCATACCCGTGAATGCTTACCCTTCGGTGTGATACTTAGATCCGAATCGGACGACCGTCTACAAATTGGCACGCAGACGGTATCCTTCGTTAACAATGAATTTACAATCGGTGTACCCAATTTCGTTGGACTGTTGCCTGTGGCATGATTGTTGCTCTCTCCGCCAATCGCCAGCGCTCTCCTGGGAGGGTCACCAAAGTCTGAACTTCCGGACAGTTTATGCCTTGAAGGTCGCAAAAGACGATTAATGAAGGCGTTAAAGCTTTAAAAAAAACGGACTTTAACAGCACTCACTCCTCCACCAGGATTTCTTCTCCAATGTGCTGTGAAAATGATTCGTTGATCTTCGTTAAGGAAACGGCCGTACCGATGCCACGCGCTACCACTCCCACGTCGCCCTCCAAATCGTAGCACTGCATGTAGCCTATCACCGCATTGGCGCCCATCTCGATTGCTTTGATGCCAATCTTGCGTTGCACCTGAGAGACACACAGCGAACGTCATCGCACTTCATCCAGCTTTCGATACAAGCAACCTCACCAACAGTGGCTTACCTGTGCCGATAGCTTCATAAACGCCAGTTGCCGCGCTTCGTTCGATGCACGTGGTGTGCGAATTTTATCGATCCACTGATACTCGGGATCATCATTTACGACCAGTTCCTCTACGAAACCGTGATACATTGCAATACTATAACCGTAAGGTATATTGGAAGCTGGAATAAAAACACGTTTCAATCGTAAGTTCATTTGCACAGTTCATTAACAGCATACTGGGCGGCATGTTGGCATACTTACAATGGAAGAACAACACTCCGCAAGAGCTTTGGCGAAACTTGTTAAAGTCTGTGAACAGATCTACCTTTACAATAACGTTGATTTCTCCACGCACGCCGTGAATTGTATCGTACACCGGTAGCCAACCGGACATAATTGATCCCTTCCCTGTCCTTGATTTGGTCGTGGAGCTGTGCCGGAAAAAGGGAGAAGCAATTTGTACCTCATTGAGACCAGTTGTGATGCATTGAATGTGTGTTGCGAGTGATGCTTACTGCAGTAAAGGGCTAAGATTTATGTACACTTTGCCAATCGCATCGTTTGCCGTGTAGGTATCGTAATCCATCAGCCGGATCTGCAGTGGTTCGTCCTGCAGCTCTGCATCTTCCACCTTTTGCATCGTCACAGTCGTCATTCGTAGATACCAATAGAAAGAAGCAAAAACAAGGCACAAACATCCTTTCAATCGCAATTACTCAATCAATCAATCAGGGCCGCCCGCTATCGATTCGCTCACCTCAAACGTGTACCATTCCGAGTTCCAGTGAGGATTCAACGTTTTCCTACAAACATCCGTTTTGTACGTCACGTTGCCGAGCTTGATCTCCACGAACGCGTCGGTGGTATCGCTGCTGCGGTCCATTACGGGCAGATTTCTGCCCGCAAGCACCTTCACCTTCACCTTTCCGGGCATTTCTACACGCGGCGCTTTACAAATTAAACTGTACCTACTACTAACTACATTTGTGCAATGTATGTAAAGTTGGCCGATGTGATTTACTCTATTTGTGTGTTTCTTTTTTTGTAGTTGCGCTGTTGACGTTTGTTCTGTGTTGTTCTTTTTTTTCTTGCGCGAACTGTCAAATGGAAAGCAGAGTCGACATAGATAGGTTGTCGATTTAAATTGCCCGTTTGGTCGACAAAGATGGAAGAAGGATTTGAAATGTCTACACCACGTGGATTAACTGTTAACGCAAATTCTCTGCCACGTGATTCAAACGATGGTTGTATCCATCTTTTCGAATGTAAATATGAGACGATTATATAAAAGGGTTCAAACCTCACAAAAAGGCCATCTCTTTGCAATTGCAACTATGGCGGACACCAAACCCAACTGAATAGATGAGTCATTTCCAACTGAATAGTTGAATAGATTAACTAAATAGTAATTAAAAAAGTATTTTATTACATACTTTTTCCAGATATTTCTGTAGTCTAACCGCAAACTGATTCACGATTTCATGACGTTCGTTTCCTCTCCGAACCCTAATATATACCCAGATTTTTGTATATGACCGACACTATGAAGACTCAAGAGTGATTTCAAGACGAAGAAGAAGAAGAAGCAGAAAAACAACCTCATTTTACATTGTTTCATAAAATATTTCAAATTTATTTGCCGTTCATGGTACAACGATACAATAAGTACGCTTTTGCGCTTGTAAGTGTCTATGTGTGTGTATAGGATTCTATGCGACTAGCTTGCTTTACACCCTGATCTGCTGTTGCGACTAGCTGCCCCAGTACACCGCCACATATACACGCATCGGACACTGCTTGATAGATGTGTTTAATACTGCTCTTATATTACATGATGACCGCACCACTGTCTGGGAAATGGAGAGTTCAGTTCGAAGTGTTGTGCAAAACGACTAATACCGAAACCGTAAAACATAAACATCCTCTTCATTGCCATTGCATGCTTATAAGATTTCCATGAATTCTCAATAGTCTTATTCAAAGTGTGTATCTGTGTGTTTGTGTATCTTTTTTTTTGTTTAGTGATCATACAATTCACACATGATCGCTTGCGTATGTTGCGTGTGCCATAGTCCAAAGATGGGAGACGTTAAATTCGAAGCCCCCAGAGGGCGGGGAGGGAGGTCAAAGGACACACCGCGCCTCACCGGCTCACGAGTTTAGCGCCTTCTGCCGAACCTCAGGAACACGTGATCCACATCCGTCCGCTTGCCCGTCTGTCCCGGTACCAGCATGTCGTCATCTAGGTAAAGAAAAGCTAAAATTTATACCGATTATTACATTTTCTCCCCTTCGAGGGGTGCTCGGGGTGCAGGTGAAACAGTGTGTGTCTGTGTGTGTGCGGGGTGTTTGGTCCATTGATCTACCATTACCAGCTGCCTCCTTTCGTATGTACGCGTTCAGTGCTTCGGCGAATTGGTTCGAGTTTTCCAGCGCCGCGCACACCTTCCGGAACTTGGGCGGAAGCTCGTCGATCAGTCTGTTCTCGCAGAGCGGTGGCATGGCGGAGCCGGCCACCAGGCTGCACACTATCACCAGCAACAGCACCACACACGTGACGGCTTTTAGTGAAGCGATCTGTTGGCTGGAAGTGTACGTACAGAGGATTAAACGACTGTTCATGTCCAACAAATGCACACCACAGATGGTGCTTTTTTGGGGGGCAATCGAGAACATCGAGCAGTGACATAGTAAATCAATTAGGTAGTGCATCCGCTTCGTCAACTGATAACAGCACTATTTGCGTAGCAGTACATCAAAAAGCCGTTAGCTCGCTATTGACAAATCCACTCTCCATCCACTTCCATATTCCCAGATACATTACCTAGCCATGTTTATAGTTCACAAAACTAGATCTGCACACAAACACTGCACACTAAGAACGTTCTGACCGACCAACGTGCAAAAGGATCACACAGGAATTCGACACTACAGCAAGAGCACCCAAGACAAGAGAGCCTGTGATCCTGCGTTGCGTGCTGTGTATGTTTGTTGTGTGGTGGGCAACCAAACGGTGAACAACAAACTCTCCCGACACTGGACCATGGGTCAGGATTTTATATCAATCCCAAAAACCCGCCACACGTCGGTCCATTTCGGTGCTGCGACGGCGCACTGGAACCAGCAGTGTACACTACCCGCGTTGGCTTCGTCATCACCGGTTGACTCCATCTGTTCGCTGTTTGTCTTTTGTCGTGTACGCCCGTACGTGTCGGCATGATACTCCCCAAGGGTGGATGGAGGCTGCCTCACCGCCTACTTTATCCACGCCGGCACACTGCATGGCATGGGAAACGGGTTGGATGGCAGGATAACGAGTAATGAAAAAATGTCAAATAGCTCCTGACAACCGGGCGACTTGGATCGTTGGACCCCCCCCCCCCTCCTCTGCATGGTTGATTTCATTTTGAAGTGGAATGCGTTGGAACGGTTTGTGCGAGTGAATTGTGATTAATTTTTCATCAAATTCATCAAATCGTGGATGATTTGCTCTGCTGAGGCACGTGCAATTTCGCTCTTCCCGCTTCTTGCTTCACATGATTATGTGACATTTTCAAGGGTTTTGCAACAAATTAAATTTTGTACCAGATGTAAGACACACCACCCCTACAGGAACACACTGTCCCCTGCGCCGAACAGCTGTACCCGTGTATGGCCGATGTGTATGTTTACCTTTAAAATCGAGCAGCACCGCGATCAAGCACCAATTAATACAGAGTTCATTGTATTGGCCGTTGAGGGAATTTGAGTTAGAACCTTTCTTTTTTCGGCATCGCCCCCCGAAAAAAAGGTTCAATGGATTCGCATTCGACCTAAACCCGCGCACCCCATCAGCAGTCACGTGGTGCGCGGATTACACACGTTCTATCACAACCCATCATCATCCATCGCCTGCCAGCCAGCCAGCGCACCCGTTTTCAATTCCGGGGACACGACAAAGCGAAACACATTTAAATGCATTACATTTACCTCGCACTGTACACTTCCACCACCACCAACAACGACGAGGACGATCGACTTCTTTTACCAGTACTCGATCAAAGACCGAAAAGTCCGAACCCAATACGGGAAACGGTAACGGAAATGGGCAAGGGGACACACAACACACAAGTTTCTTTCGCTTCGCTCGCCCTGACCGGTGGTTTCCTTTCCTTCGCCGCTCAATCGCTGACCTTTCGCCGGACCTTCGCGATCGTCAGTTCAATTGCATGCAGAGTTGGGAGCTGTTTAGTGCTGGTGCTTGGTTTAAACACCATTGACACCGGTGTGCGGTGGTGTGATGGGGGTGATAAAATGAGGGAAAACGGTTGGCAAAAGGTTAGAGTATACATTAGCACCGATCGCCTGTACCCCGATCGTGCCTCTAGAACGACTTGGATCCATCCACAAGGGTTGGGTTCGCTAGTGACTATTGCCAGTGGGCATACCGTGCCCGGACGACCAACCTGCTGGAGAGGCCTGTCTGTCCGTCTGTCTGTCTGTCAGTCCGCGTTGCCACTCCGTGCGAATCGACCGATCGGTCCTTACATCAGTACGCCGTGTGCCGTCGATCAAGCTGAACTGTTGCGCTTGCAAGGATCCCGATCTCCAGGAAGTGTGTGTGTGACGTGTGTGACTTGCGTGTGTGATTTTTTAAAGGGTACAATCGAGCAGGAAGTGTGCAAACCTCAGTGAGTTAAGCATCTCTGGACATTTGGATCCTTTGGAAGTGGTTGGTGGATAGTAGTAGTAGTAGTAGTAGCGATGGATCAACCCGTCTCGTCGAATAGTGGTAGTGGTAGTGGAAGTGTCCCGCAAGTGCCCATATGCTCCGCCAGCCAGTCGGAGATGCTGAGCCCACTGTACATGGAGGCGTACTGTCAGTCGCTCGAGCAGCCGGAATCGTTCTGGGGCGATCTGGCGGAACAGCTCATCGATTGGGATCAACCGTGGGAGAAAGTGCTGGACAATAGCAACAGCCCATTCACGAAGTGGTAAATATGAGAAGTACACTAAGGGTGGCAGTAGTGGTGGTGATAAAAGTGAGCTGTATTGTGAGATTATAGGAGTTTTCGAGATGGAATATAAGGAATCTTCCATGCAGATTTGGAGTACTACACAGTGACTACTAACAACTACTTTGAGTCTCATTTTTAAATCCAATCTCTATGGGACTTTGCCAACCTTTTCTGGTATAATCAGAACCGTTTCGTTCTGTTCAGCTTTGAAGCTGACGGCAGCTGTTAAGCAGCGCTGACGTCCTCCTAATGCAGCTCTTTGCGACGACATGATTCAGTGTGAGCTGATGATTCATCTCAACATTACTCTCACGAATTCTGACCTCGCAGTACCAGTACTCATCGTGAGCTCAATCAAAAGACATGCTTACTGCGTTCACTTCCCGTTACCAGTTTAAAGAAAAACCCTAAAGCCCAATTCGGGCACACCAACTTCACCATTGTTGAGCTACACGTTGTCTCGTTATGCACACGTTTAATGTATATTTAATAGAAATCATAAATCATACCGCATTAGTCGCATGACGCCAAACCCCCCGAACGCCGTAGCAAGTCGCTAGTCCGTTGGGAAGCATCGATAATAAACTTTTTCCGCAAGACGCAATCAATATCCATCATCAGCATTCAGCGTCTCCGGGAACACACACACACATGGCCACACACATGGCCACCCACTAGCAATGCGGTTTTTTGCATATGTGCTGGGGGAGGAAGCATGTTTTTTTGTGGTTCACTTTGCTTGTTTGTGTACGCACATTATCTCTATGTAACAAAATGAACCGAGAGCCAAAGGGGTGGTGACCAGGCGGGTGGGGCGAAGGGTTTATCACTCTATATGAAAATGAGGACAATGGTCGACCAGTTCCGAGCAGTTCCGATGGAGGAAGGAACAAAGGATTACACGTAGAACAAGGAGCAGCAGCGCATCAGCAGCATCAGCAGCATATTTATGTTTCGTCTTAGCGTCTCTGTGTAAAGCTCCATCATCGGTCAAGGGGATGCGCAATTAGGAGCGCCTTAGCAATAAAGAAAAAAACGCCTGCTTAGACTGCCCCGTGTCGCTGATGTGCGCTTCCTTTTTGCGTATGCTCTTCCTCTTTTCAGGTACGTTGGAGGAAAGCTCAACGCTTGCTACAACGCAATCGACCGCCATGTGCTCTCCGACAAGGGCAGCAAGGTGGCGCTCATTCATGACAGTCCCACCACCAACACGGTGCGCCATGTGACGTACAACGAGCTGTATGATAAGGTAAGGGGTATAACGGAAGCAGACAGCTTTCAACTCATTTCCTTACTTACTGGTTTATTCTACCCACACACGCGTGTTACATACATATTTACATTTCGGGGATTTCTTCTTTTTTTTAAAAAGGTGTCCCGATTAGCGGGAGGATTGCGGCGGCTGGGCGTCCAGAAGGGAGACCGGGTCGTTATCTATATGCCACTGATACCGGAAGCCATCATCGCGATGCTGGCCACCGCACGGCTCGGTGCCGTTCATTCCGTCGTGTTTGGAGGTCAGTTAAAATCGAATGCGCAAGCCCCACATGTCCTTTTCACGCCCTAATCACTGCAGGATTTGCGGCGAGCGAGCTGTGCACGCGAATAGAGCATGCCGAGCCGAAGGTGATCATTGCTGCGAACTGTGGCGTCGAGCCGCACAAGATCATCTACTATCTGGACATCCTGCACGAGGCGGTCGCAATGTCGCGCTGGAAGCCGGCCAAGAACATCATCTACCGACGGGCGAACATCCTGATGTCGGATCTGGACGAGACGTGGGACATTGCCTGGGAGAATGCGCTCGACACTGTGCCGGTCGACTGTGTGCCGGTCGAGGCGAACGATCCACTCTACATTCTCTACACTTCCGGGACGACAGGTATGGGGTATGGTGGAGTGGAGGGGTCCTTGTCGAATGTTGAATCTATTTTTCCCGCTTTCCCGCCCGCTCATCGCATCGCAGACAAACCGAAGGGCATACAGCGACCGATCGGTGGCCATCTGGTCACGCTGATGTACACGATGAACACGATCTACGGCCTCCAGCAGGACGATGTGTGGTGGAACGCGTCCGACCTGGGCTGGGTCGTGGGACACTCGTACATCTGCTACGGACCGCTGCTGTACGGTGCGACCAGCGTCATGTACGAGGGCAAACCGGACCGAACGCCCGATCCGGGCCAGTACTTTCGCATCATCGATCAGCACAAGGTGTCGGCCGTGTTTTCCGTACCGACCGCTTTTCGCGTCATCCGGCGCGTCGATCCGGACGTCACGTATGGGCGGAAGTACAGCTTGAAGTCGCTGCGCGCCATCTTCATCGCCGGGGAGCACTGTGATCTGGAAACGATGGTGAGTGTTGTATGAGCGATTGGATTGTTCAAGATGAAGCGTTATCATTGCAAATGCTGGTTGATTTTGTTCCCCTTGAGCCATATTCTACATTCTACAATCGAATTCATCGTTCGCGGAAGTCGACACAATTACTGCAACCTTTGTTTAGATTTCTACGTGTGTAGCTGTTGCATCCCACACCGCATTCGCACACACTCGCACACGCACACGTGTCGCCCTCCAACTGCCGCGCGGTTTGCGCACCGCGCATTGCGCGTGTATGCGTATTTACGGGCGTTATTTTTAGCGCGCGACACCGAAACTAGCCCCATAGCCCCGAGCTTACCCAGCGGCTTACACCCCTCTCAACCCCCTGAATGAGCTGAATAAGCTACGCCTACGTATTTTAAACGGAAATAGAGCATTAGGTGTGGGTTAGGCAGTTGAGCAGCAACAATAACAACGAAAAAAAGGGCAAAATTCTACTGGATCCGTCGATTGATCGGTCGATCGATCGTTTGTTACTACTACCCCGTGGGAGGCCAAAGCTCACCCCCAAAAAAGCCCCACGACATTCACGCACACACAGCACCAAAGTATTGTAGGTATTAGCGACTTTATTATCACAAGCAATTGTTTATTAGTTTATTAGTTACGTTAACAAAACGGGGTTTATAAATTGAGATCTAAAGAAAAATATTACGCTTACTTTCCTGCCTTTCTCTCTCTCTCGCTCTCTCTCTCTCTGCGTGATGAGCATTTGCATTATTTTTAGTAGGGGGGTAAATTGGTATAAGCGCTTGGTCTGTGAGACATCCACACACACACATACCCTAACTAACTAAAAGCTGTGGCCTGCCGATGTATACAGTTCGGACAGATCCCTGCTGTTGCTGCTAGGAGCCGGTTGTCCCCCCTTTTTTTGCCTTATAATTCCTTCTTACAAGCTAGTGTTAGGCTTATAGCAAAGTTTTAGATACATTAGATGTAACCACCAAGAGCAGCCAAAGCCAAGACAAACCTTCGCTTCCTTCCACGTCCACGTCCGTTCGTCCGTGTTCTGCTCTCTCTCTTTCTCTCTCTCCTTCTAAGCGTGTATATCCCTTCGTTCCAGAAATGGATGCGCAAAACGTTCAAGGTGCCCGTGCTGAACCAGTGGTGGCAAACGGAGACCGGTTCGGCCATCACGGCGACCTGCGTCGGCTTTGCGCAGAACCTGCAGACGCCCCCGTTCACGACGGGCCTGCCGTACTGCGGGTACGACATCTACGTGCTGGACAAGAACGGCCACGAAGCGAAACCGAACGAGCTGGGACGCATCGTGGTGAAGCTGCCGCTGCCACCGGGCAACATGGCCACGCTGTACCGCAGTGACGAGCTGTTCCGCAAAACGTACTTCCAACGGTTTCCGGTACGATCTCTCTCTCTCTCTCTCTCTCTCTCTCTCTCTTTCTCTCCCTCTCTCTCAGTGTTATAATCAGTCATTTTTTTCGGATTTCCGACGCTTCCAGGGCTACTACGACACGATGGACGCCGGGTACAAGGACGAGAATGGGTACATCTACGTGACGGCACGGGACGACGACGTGATCAATGTTGCTGGCCACCGTATCTCCACGTCGAGCCTGGAGGATGCGATCCTGCGGCATCCGGACGTGGCCGATGCGGCCGTGTTCGGTGTGCCCGAACCGACCAAGGGCCAGATACCGCTCTGCCTGTACGTGACGAAGGCGAACGTGTCCAAGCCGGCCGCCAAGATGTCGGTCGAGCTGATCAACATCATACGGGAGGTGATTGGACCGATCGCCGCCTTCAAACTAGCCGCCCAAGTACAAAGCTTACCACGCACCCGATCCGGTAAGAAAACGGGAACCACCACCAGCTGCCAGTTCGGTTCGGTTGCTAACGTCCGCTCCTCTTTTCCTGCTCCTTCCACAAAAAAAAACAGGCAAAACGTTACGCAAAGCGATGGCTGACCTGGCGGCAAACAAGCACATCGCCATACCGGCCACGGTCGAGGACGCGACGGTGTTTGTCGACATTAAGCGCGCGCTGCGCGAGCTCGGCTACGCGATGGCCGCGCCCGATCCGGAGCTGCGACAAACCGTAAGATGAAGGATGACGGCGCAATGATTTTTTGTTCGGTATTTCGGCACGCCACCACCACCACCAGCCGCCTTCTTGCGTGCGTTGTTGCGCATTGCGCTTTCGCGACGTTTCGGCGTTCTTCATGCGTCGCCGGCTGCTTTGATTTCTTGCGTAGTGTCTCTCTCTCGCTCTTGGCCCCCTTCGTTCGCATTTCGTAACTTCCGTAGTTGTTAACGTTATATTACTTGTGCTGCACACACACACACACGCACATCTCCTTAATAAAAACTAGCAAACATGGTAAAAGGCTTAGGAAGAAAAACCCAACCTCTCCAACGGAAACAAAACCGCATCGTGTGTACAACGAGAGCGACACGGGCTCGAAAACCGAAAACTGAGTGGATTTTGCTTTCCTTTCCGTGGTTGTTTCGCTGCAGGGAGGTGGGGGGAGGAGGGGTTCGTACTTCTACTTCTCCTCTTCTTCGACCTTCGCGCCTGTCCTTTGCCGCGTCCTAGTTTGCGACGTCCACACGGTGGATGATTTAATACTGGCGCGGATCATCATCATCCGGCAACGCATCCCGGGACAGTGGGTGTTTTCGTGTTTTCTTCGTGGTGGTGGTTTTTCTGTTGTTGTTTTTTTAGTACTCCAGATGCTTTATTTCGAAATCGTGCCCGTTACAATCGTCGGAGAAGTAATCTAGAATGCTCGGATCCGGTAGAAAGCTGTACATCGGCTTGTCCTGCGCGCAGTCCAGCATCATCCGGTGGCAGTTGTTCGCGTTCAGCACACTGTCCGCCGCATCGTTCGTGAGCAGGCTTTCGAAATCCATCGCATTGTCCTGGAAGGAATCGATCGTGTCGCCGATCAGTGTGCTGTTGCTGCCGTCGCTGCCGGCGGCCGCCGACGGTGGTGTCAGCTGTTCCAAAAGACTTTGATGGTGTTGTTGATGATGATGATGAGGATGATGCTGCTGCTGTTGGTGTTGCTGTTGTTGATGTTGGTGCTGCTGTTGCTGCTGGTGTAGATTTAGATGGTGTTTGTTGGCATGTTTCGACGAGAGTGACGTTCCCAGCCCTAGTCGGAAGCAGTTGCTGGGGCTGCTGCTGGTGCTGCTGCTACTGCTGCTCGCGCTAGTGCTTGCGACGGGTTGCGTGTCCTGCTGCACGCCAAACCCTTGCGACACGATCTGGTTAGCGTCGTACCTGCTATTATTGTTCCTGTCACTATGATGTAGATGACTCGTGTGATGATGCTGCTGCTGCTGCTGATTATTGTGTTGGAGATGATGGTGCTGCGGTTGCTGATGGTGCAAACTGCCAAACGGTAGCTGCTTGGTGCCGGTAACCGTTGCTATGTTCGCCTGCTGCTCATTTTGATCCATCAGATCCATATGCAGCATTATGCGCAAGCTATTGCCGCTTACTAGATCGTTGTTGTTCAGGAAGCCGTGCGATGGAGCGTGCTCGTGCAACACGTGCTGCTGCTGCTGTGACCCCGTGGGTTGGTTGGTCGCAAAGCTGTTGGTCGCCAGCAGCTTGCCATTCGGATCGCCGTCACCGTTACAGAACATCGCATCGATCGCATCGTGCATGGTTGCCGCCGCGGGTGGTGCATGAGTCGCCGTCCTGGTGGCGGCTGGATCGGGATCGTGATTCGTTATCATCGGGAACGGCCCATCACTGTCGAGCGAGTGCATGTGAAAGTCGACCAGATCGATGTCCTCGAAATCGTTCAGCATGATCGTATCCTGCTGCATCGACGCATCGCCCGTGTCCCCGTTGACCGCCTCAAAGTTGACCGATTTCATGCTCAGCGACAAATCGTGCATATCCCCGACGGCGGCTCGCACACCGCTTGCATTACCATTACCACCAGCAACACCAGCACCGACGACCGACGACATACCACCACCAGCGCCCCCGTTACGCAGCTCATCGGTCGGTTCCGTTTTCATTGTCAGCCCCGATATGGTCGGCTGCACCTGTCCGAGCACTTTGTCCAGCGTGGGACGGTGCGTTGGGCTGCGCTCGATTGGCGCCAGCGTGCTGGTCAGCTCGGGCGGCAACATTTCGTGCATATCGTGCCCGTAGTCCACCGTGGTCGAGTCGGCCGGTGTGAGCCCCTCCAGGAAGAAGCTGCCCTCCAGTGCCGCACCGACTGTGGTGTCCGGCACCGACACACGGTCCGGCGTTTGATTGGCGCTCACAGTACCACCGGCCGAGGCGTCACCGTCCGCGGTACAGGGTGCGTCGCACGAGTCGCCGCCGCCTCCGGTCGTGAGGGAGTAAGGCGATCCTACGAGCACCGTGGCAAGTTGTGGTTGATGTGCTGACGACGATGATGAAGATGATGGTGGCGGTGGCGGAGGCGGTGGAATAGTGACCGCTGCATTGATCACCATCGGCTGGTCGGAGGCAGCGAACGGATTGTTGCACAGCGACCGGAACTGCTCGAGCTCTTCCTGGCTCTTCTTCAGCTGCAGCTGCAGCTCGGCAATGCGCTTCTGCTGCTCCGCCAGCAAACTGTCCTCTATTTCTGCCTCTGCCGTGCCACCGGCCGTGGCGCCTCCGGCCGTGCTCGGCACGCCGCCGGCACACGGTTCGATCGACTTTATGTACGGTTTCAGCCGCTCGATCAGGTTCGACTTTGTGCCGGACACGGCCAGATTGTACTGCTTGCAGTACTTTTTCAGCTGTGACACTTTCAGCCTGTTCAGCGTATCCAGCGCAATGTCCATTGCAGCGAACGTTGTGGGCAGTGTTGTGCTGGTTCCCATGCCAACGCTGCTGCCGCTACCATTTCCAACTCCCCCGGTGGTACTGTTCTTGCTTCGTCCAGAACCTGACCCCGATCCGGCGCCACCGCCGACCCCACTACTACTACCCCCCGGTCCGAGGGGAGAATCGATCGGTGTTTGATCGCTACCGGCCAGCTCCTCCGCATCTGTGTTGGTGGTGGTAGGCGCCTCCCTAGAGCTGGAGGGCGATGAAACGCCGGCCGGTTTCTTGCACATCTCTTCCAGATACTCCAACAAGTACTGCTGCTGCATGATCAACTGATAGTTGTTATCGGAACCTCCGCCGCCGCTGCTGCCACCACCGTGTCCGGCGGACGACGAGGAGGAGGAGGACGATCCTCTGTGCGCATTCGGCGGCCCCTTGTACTCGTGGAATTTGATCGGCTTCGCCTTGGTGATACTCTTCGTTTTGCTCTTCTTCTTCGCCAGCTTCTCTTTGCCGCCGTTGCTCCCAGCGATCCCGCTGCCATTGCTGCTACTGCTGCTGCTGATTAGTTTGAGGTCCGAGGGTATCGGTGTCATGGTAAGTGTCGGTCGAACTGTGGCTAGATCGCCGCTCAGATTGTTGTTGGCACTTGGCGTTGGCAGTATGGGTCGAAGCGTGCTGGTGGTGATGCTCGGGGTGTTGCTGCTGCTGGTGATGATGGTACTGCTGCTGCTACTGCTGCTGGGCGTAGCAGCAACAGCACCACCACCACCACCCTGCTCCATGGGAATTTCCGCAATCGTCGCAATATTGCCACTGCTCGTTACCGCGGCGATGGTCGCAACGGCCGTCGTCGCCGCCACCACCGTCGGAGTTGCAATCGCGGCCAGCACCGTCCCATCGTTCACCACGATCGGGATGGTGGGCTTTAGGGTGAAAAATTCCGGCTGTGCGGTCAGCAACGTTTGAGGCTGGGGCTGGAGGCCTGTGGCTGCTGTTGGTGTCGCCGCCGGGAAAGGCTGTAGCTGTATCTGGTGCTGCAGAATGGTGGTGGCCGGGACGCCCGGCTGGTTTACCACCGCCACGGTCACACTGTGCAGCGATTCACCCTCGGAGCTGAGCGAGTCCTCGCCCTCGCCCACCGTCGTCGGCGTCGCGACCGACGCGTTCGACTCGTCCAGCGTGGATGCATAGTCTACCAGCCCCTCCTTGACCATGCGCTCGATCGGTTCCTCCACGTGCAGGATGTTCTTGCCGATCAGATCGAGCGGACCGGGGCGGTGCGATATCTTCGAGTTGAGATGATCGACCAGAAGGGCTTTCTCCAGCATGCGTCGCTTTTCCGCCAGGCTTGGGTCCACGTGGCTGTCGCACTGCTCGAGAATGTGCCGCTGCTCGAGCTCTAGCCGGTCGGGGCGCTTTTTTATCTTTGCCTTCAGCAGGTCGCCCGTTTTGGCCCGTTCCAGCTGCCGGCGCTGTTCATAGATTGCCGGTGACGTTTTCAGTGCTGCATGGGAAGGGGGGAATAAGCGAAAAAATCAAGTGTAAGATGCAGGTGGCCATTCGGACTCGAAGATTAGTGCTTTGCAAACTCACATGGCATTATTCCTTGCTGTACCAGCTGATCGTACGGACGCCGCATCGACAGCTTCACGATGAGTGCTGTTTTGAGGGGGAAAAAGACACATAAATAAATATAATTAGAGGTTAAATAAAAAAGACCAAAACGACTCGCCGACTTCCGGACTTACATTGTTTGTTCTTGTCCATGGCGCTTTGCAGTGGACTGCTATCGATGACTGCCTTCGGGGGGGAAACTCTCGAGTAGGATGTGCCTGGTTGTGCACCTTCGTCTAATACTACGGTATGTTGCTGTAACCGATTTGTCATGTTCGGGTCCATGTCCACCACGACCTCGTCTGCAAGCAAACATCAAAAAAGGGGACAAAAAGAAAACACAAAAACCGGCATGAACCACATGGCACTAACAGCAGCAGCAGCAGCAGCAAGAGTTTGCAATTCCGCAAACGGCACACGCATCGCTCCACCGCAGACAGTAGAACGGCTTGCGTGATGGAGCCCACTTTTACGCATCAACCATCACCGGCTTGCGCGAAGAAGAGGGGAAGATGCATACCCATTTGGCTCGGTCTCGGTGCACTTATCACAGCTTCGGTATACTTCTGTCCATCTTCGTTAAAAATGCCATCTTTCCGTGCACCCTGGTATTCTATCAATATTTCACACCACCAGCAAAAAACAAAAAACCAAAAATCGCTTCACGACCAGCTCTTTATCACGTTCAGTGTCTTAAGGCGAGCTACCACACGGCACACACCGCCTGCACAGCCCGTCGCAGCCCGTCGCTCGCGTACAATCGCCGTGGATCGGGCAGCGCGCAGCAGACAGCGGAGGAGCATTAGTCATATGTTTTTTTATAAGCCATTTTCCCGTACGTTCCCGTGCTAGAGCGTGCGGACGATAGTTTCAACCGATGCTACCACGTCTAAATGCTTCACCCAGCACAGTTTAACACCAATTGCGTACGTTTTTGCTCACGAAACGGGTCACACAACGCGCTGCACCGTATTTACACCGTGTACGCATAATTTGCTATTAAGATTCTTTTTTTTATCCCTTCGTTCTTTCCCTCCCTTCTTCGCACCGCTGCAGCATCAGCAGCAGTAGTGGGAGCAGCACACACACTGGCAGCACAGATACACCATTGCCCGAGCCATCGCCCTTGGCGCTGGTGGCCCTGCCCGTGCTCGGTTCGCGCAAACCACACTTACCCGGCAGAAATAAACGTTCCTTGTCCATTTAGGCCACTTTTCGGGGTGAATTTTCTTAGCGGGAAGCAAATAAATTATATTTTAATAATACCGTAATTCAATGGATAACAAGTAAACACCAATTTTTTTCATATCTACTGCGGCTACATGCTCGGGTTGACAGATTGGCGTGCGAGAGCGATCGTGGGGGAAGGCGAAGTGTTTATATCATTTTTCGTACAGTTTTCGCCGCCGGTGCCATGTTCGTTCAATGAAAGATCAAATCTTTATCATTTTACTTGCAGCAGAACCTTGTTTTACCTTAATTTGTTCCATGCCGGCGACGGGAACGGTCGCTCAAAATACATACGCTCGCTGAGGACGAGTCGTTCGAGCGTGTGTCGAGTAGATAACCCACGACTGTATACGTTTTCAAGTTTTTCAAATCTGTCAAACGTCAATAGATGACCAATTGTTCCGACGCGTCTACACGTTCCTTACAAAAGATCTTTATTCTTCAAATAAAGATTATTTTGATAATTGGATTAGCAAATGCATTGTTTGGTTTTCTGTTTTTTTTCATCTTCTTCAGTTACAACATCATTTATTTTAGAGGATTCTTATCCGTTGTTCAAACTGTAGCAGCCATCTTGCTTCGGTTGCCTGATTCAGCATATCTAAACTAAACGGGGTGTTTTTATTTTACCTCCACGCATCAAAACGATCCCTTCGTTTCCAACAATTATTAAAATTCCAAACCAACCAAACTGCAGACTCTGCAGAACACACCAATAATCGCGCCATCATCGCCGCGCCTTCCGGTTGATCCGTGCCGTTTGGCTGAACCGGACTTTGCAACATTGGGGCATTGTTTTCCAAGAAAAAGTTTGTGTATTTAGTGCTAAATTGTTCTCAGCCTCGTGCCGGTTTTGCGCTATTGTCCCGTTTCGCTTCCCGTCTGAAAGTGCAGCCTGCTCGAATGTGAATCATCGGCGGCCCAAACTTCACCAAAAGCAATCGCTAGTATGCCCCACTGTTCGAAACCTGCATCCGTGGATATGCAATCAACCACCACCAGCTCCAACAACACGGTAATAAACTAGAAACTTGTATTTATTTTAGCCAATTTTGCAAAATACCCTCAACCTCTCACACCGACACACTCGATGCGTGCCATTTCCAAATGCATGCGGACCAAAAAAATGGTTCCAAGTGCAAAATAACTCAAGCGCGCGATGATGCGCCCACCGCTGCTGACTCAGTGCAGTGCAGAAATGATCTAACGCGAATGTGTGTCATTTAGGGGTACGGCCACGGGCAAGGGGTGGAAATTTCACAGCCTAGCCAGCTAGGTGCTTTTCCTTCCGAGCGAGAGATATGGTTTGCGAAAAGTTGGCCCTGAGTTGATGTGTTTTAAAAATAATATATTCCCCCGCTGTCGGTTTCGTCGCCTAATCATCTGTGTCTGTCTCACTGGTTTGCTTTCTTCCCAATCCCGCCCCGATCGGAAACCAAACACACACAGGTAGTAATGGATAGCAATCGGAGCACCAAGCCGAGCAGCGGCCATCGGCTGAATCCAAACGATTTCTATTTCGGCAAAATGCTCGGCGAAGGAAGCTTCAGCTGTGTTTACCTGGCCAAAGAAGTTAGAACATCCAAAAAATACGCAAGTAAGTTTCACCACACTACCACCCCCCCCCCCCCCGCTTCCTCCCCTGTACCGATTTCACTTGTACGCGTCCATCTCTATTGTGGTGCTTTTCTTTTTTGCAGTAAAAGTGTGCGAAAAGCGGCTCATACTGCGGGAAAAGAAGCAAGAGTACGTGAAGCGCGAACGGGAAGTGCTGAACCGGCTCACCGGGCGGCCCGGCTTCCTGGGGCTGTACTGCACGTTCCAGGATCGCAGCAAGCTCTACTTCGTCATGACATACGCCTGCAACGGTACGCTGCTGACGCTGCTGTCCCGGCCCTCCTTCACGCTGGACTGTGCGCGGTTCTATGCGGCCGAAATACTGCTCGCCCTCGAAACCATGCACGACATGGCCATCCTGCACCGGGACATCAAGCCGGAAAACATTCTGCTGGACGAGCGCATGCACGTGCTGATCGCTGACTTCGGCTCCTCCAAGCTCGACTACAAGGAGGAGGACGAGGACGAGGAGGAGCAGGCGGACAGTGGGTGTGAGGAAAAGAAGGACGCACCGTCCTCGCCCACCATGTCGACGGCACGCAAGCACGCCCAGCGGGTGCTCGGGGCCGAGTACGACGACGACGATACGGACGATAATGGGGAGGACGCGCCGCCAGCAACACGCCCACCCAACAAGCGGCGCAGCTTCGTCGGCACCGCCCAGTACGTCTCGCCCGAAATCCTTACCGGTACACCTTCCTCGCCCGCCTCCGATCTCTGGTCGTACGGCTGCACGCTCTACCAGATGGTGTGCGGCGTGTCGCCGTTCCGGGCCGCGTCCGAGTATCTGATCTTCAAGATGATCCTCCGCTGCCAGGTCTCGTACGCGGACAGCTTCGACCACACGGCAAAGGATCTGGTGACGCGCCTGCTGCATCTGGAGCAGTCGAAGCGGCTCGGCGCGCGGGACAGCCCGCGCTACCGCACGATACGCCAGCACGCGTTCTTCGAGGGGATTGATTTCGAGCATCTGCGCCAACAGCCGGCCCCGATGCCGTCCACCAACACGGAAACAGTATTAAACAATGAGACGGTCCACTTCCCCGAGGGCATGCAGCCCGGGCTGGACGATAGGCAGATAACGCGCCTGTTCGACTTTAAGCTGGCCGAGGTGAAGGAGAACGACGACGCTCGCGACGACGAAGACGACGACGAGGATGAGGAGGTGGTGGGACGCAGCGGTAGCGTGGAAGGCGAGCGCAAAAAGGGTGATAAGACTCGTGGCAGCGGTGGAGGAGGAGGAGGAGGAGAAAGTGGAGGCGAAAGTGTGGACAAAGACGAAGCCGACAGTAACCGGGCCGGGACGGGGCGCGTGTTTAGCTTAACGCGTTCCGGGCTGTCGTCGCTCAAGTTTTTCAAAACAGTCGAGGAAGCGTTCAAGAACGATCCGGGCCCGGTGAGCCTGTGGCAGCCGTTTGCAGACGGCGACGAGATCCTAAAGTACGGCATCATCTACAAACGCAAAGGACTGTTTGCCCGTCGTCGCATGCTACTGCTGACGAAGCGACCCCGGCTAATCTACATCGATCCGGTAACCATGGTGAAGAAGGGCGAGATTCCCTGGACCTCCTCGCTGTCGGTTGAGGCGAAGAACTTCAAAACGTTCTACGTAAACACGGTAAGCTAGACACGGGAGCACCAACTGTGGTATTGGCGAAACTAATTGCCTCTCTACTGTCCTTTCTCTCCTACAGCCAAACCGAATTTACTATCTGGAAGATCCGGAAGGATTTGCACTGAAATGGTGTGATACCATTACCGACGTTCATCGAAAGGCTTTCCTAAATAGTGAGAATAATGATACCACCACCACGACCACATCCAACAGTCTCGTTCAAAAGGAATAAGAGATGTGTGCGTATGTGTATGTGGGTACGCCGTGATGATTGTTCGTGTGTATGGTGTGCATGTGTGTGTGTGTGTTTGTGCGTGTGCGTGTGTACAAAAAAGAGCAATCTTATCGTTCAGCGCTTTCAGCTGCTGCTGCGATCATGTAAATCATGCATGTTTAGGATAGGAGTGAAATGAAGAATTGAAGGCAGAAGGGTGGTAATTGAAAGGACTGTTAGGAAACAAGGCTAGACAAGTAACAACGGCATATAATAAATAAGCAGCAGGGCACGTTTAGAATCACTTAAAACAGATGGATTTGTTTGGATTATTCCGCTTATTATTCCGTGTTGCCTCCCGAACGAACACATGCACCATTAAAGGGTCGGAAAAGGGCGCCAAAATCGCCAACCACAGCGTTGCAGCATCAGCTGATATGATATGGGGGGGCAACCTGCACACACCACACGCTTTCTTGGGTTTGGAGACGCCCGCACCGAAACGGGAAGAGAAAAAATAAATTGAGAAAATAAAACAACAACCACACAACCTCCACCACAAGCGTTTCGAACCCTTTTCTTTTCGTTTACTGGTACTGGTACTGAGAGTTGTAAGGATGGAGACGTTCTCATTGCGTACATTTATCGCACTGCTCGGCCTGCTGTGCCTGTTCCCCTAACTACGATAGTGCCCTGTGTGTGTCTTAAGAACATTGCGGCGATAAGCGATTTCCGCCAGACGGGCAGTGGTCGACAGCGCGGCAACGAAACAGAGCCACATGGTTGGTCGTTCCACGCTTCCCAGTTCCGAGTTCAGTTCAGTACTGCGTGTGACTGAGCAGGATACGTCGTACTCTTACGCTATTTGTCCCGTGTATCCGTTAAAGGACGGAAAAAAACAATGTTATTAAAACCCATTTCCAGGTCTAAAACGACCGTCGTTGCAGTGGTGGTGCTTCTTTCTGTGAGTATTTTTGTGTAACCGGAAATGGATTGTGGAAGTTGTAGGCAAATTGGAGACAGTGGAAACGTTTCAAATTTAAAAAGTAATGACTAAACTGTGTCAAATTTGGTGAAGTTTTCTGGAGGAACTGTAGCATCATGCTGGTGGTGTCCTTAGACACGTTAGCTATTTCCTATCGTTTATCCTTCCCGGAAGTAGTTCAAAGAATGCGTTCAGCAATTCCACACTACACAGTGCAGTGAAAGCAACCCATAACGGGGAAAAGAGGGCATCTTATCTAGTTCTTGTGCTTTGTACAAATCTGTTTCATTACATTTATCGTATATTACATCCGTTCTGTTCTGCTATTCAAGCTGCTCCACACTACAGAGGCACGCGATCGATCATTCGCTTTGCTCGACTGTCCTCCCGAGTGTTTGTGCGACCGACCACTTCAACCGGAAGTGTGGACTGAAGTCAACCGGACGTCCAAAGCATCGTCCACAACACAGGATGATGTGAGTAGAGATAGACAAATCGCAAACGAGCTGTACTATATGTATCTTCATTGCCTTTAGTTCGAAAGTAATACGGAATTACTGGGCGATGATGAAGATTCTACCGGCTCGTTTCATGCCCTGTGTATGGTCGCCCAAGGCGCAGGGTTTGAGAAGATCGAAGATCTTCTATCACTCGATACAACGGTGCTGAAAATAATTTACACTTCCCAGACGGAACAATATCAGCGTAGGTTTGGCCGGAAACGCGCGGAAACACGTGATAAGCTTACTTACCTTGCCTAATCCGTCCTCCTTCTAGTGAATGCTTCCAATCTGGTTCGCTTCCACCATCTAAGAGAGCTTCATGTGCAGTCACTGCAAGCGCAACTGTTACGCTTTTCGCTCGATGCGGAACTGCCCGTGGCCCGACTACATCTGGAATCGCTCGAGCTGGTGCGCACGGAACCACCGACCGTACTGGACCGTACGCAACCTTCACTCACCGGGTTGGGCTTACAGTCTTCCCCCGATGCCACCGCTTACCAGATCGTGGCTACTGACGAGGAGGAAGAGATCGTGGTCGATGGGGCTAACGGGGCCGATTCACTCACCGAAACGTTCGAGCTAGAGATTGTGCCGTACGAGGTGTACAAGCGCGAGCTGGCCAGCACCAGCAACGTGTCGTTTTACGGCTGGTCCAACCTAACCGCGCTGTCCATCCACGACTGTCAGCTAGAGTCGCTGCATCCCGACTTCCTGTACGGGCTCGACCGGCTCCAGCGTCTGTCGCTGCAGCACAACAACCTCAAGATACTGCCACCGTTTGCGTTTTACGGTGCACCGAACATGCGGCTCCTTTCGCTCGCCAACAACCGACTGCTCGAGGTCAGCTACTACGCGCTGGCCGGCCTGCTCGAGCTGCAGGTGCTCGATCTGTCCGCCAACAACATCTCCAAAGTTTCGGAGCTTACCTTCCCCCCGTTCCCGAAGCTGGCCAAGCTCGATCTGCGCCAGAACCCGATCGAGTACGTGTTCGACAGTTCGTTCGCGATCGCCAACATGACCCGCTCGCTGTTCCTCGGCAGCGACCAGGTCGGGCTGCAGATTGGCACACCGAAACCATTCCAGGGGCTGGCCGCGATGGAGCTGCTCGAGATACGCAATCTGCAGCTGCCCGCCCTCAACCAGTACCTCTTCCGGGGGCTCCGTTCGCTGCGCACGCTGCGCCTGCTGCAGGGCAACATTTCGTTCGTCGAGTACGACAGCTTCGCGGAGATGAAGAACCTAACCGAACTGTACGCGTCACGCTGTGCCATCGCAACGCTTTCGATGGATGCGTTCTTCGGCGTGAAGCGGCTGCGAATAGTCGACCTCTCGCACAATCTACTTACCGAGCTGCCGGTCGGACTGTTCGACGAGCTGCTGCAGCTGGTCGAGCTGTACCTGCACGGTAATCGGCTGACACAGCTACCGACCGATTTCTTCCGCCGGCTCGCACCGGGCGTTCAGATCGTGCGCCTCATCGACAACCCGTGGCAGTGCAGCTGCACGATGGTACAGTGGCGACAGGCGGCCACCAACCGGCTCAAGATATCGTCCTCCTCCGACAATCCGCTCGCTGCGTACGTGTACAGCAACAAGCTGACGCCGCGCTGCAGCGACCCGGCCCAGGGCATCCAGAATCGCAGCGTCTACTATGTGATTCGCAAAAATCTCCACTGCCAGATCGATAGCAACCAGGCGCATAAGATTGCGCTGCGCATCAGTGAGCTGAATCGCAGGAAGCAGCAGGCGCTGTTGCAGAAGCGTTACCACCACCACCGGGGAGGAGCAGTATCAGCACCAGTCCCATCCGTTCGTGTGGCCCTCGCGCACAACAACGGCGTACGACCCAGTGCGGCAGTGAACGGCATCATGCCGGGGGGTGTAAACATTGTGCAAGTCTACCAGAAACCGCACCAATCACTGCTCTACCAACAGAAACGCCAGCGACTGCAACAGAAGCTGCAGAAAAGTCAGTCCCGGTACGCGACGTCAGCGGCGGCGGCAGCGCCTGCAGCAAATGTACCCACGCCACAGCAGCGCATCACTAGCAACGACATTGAATACTAGATGGCTCCCTCCGCTTGAAGTGCAACGATCGAGCGAAAAAGGGCCCATCATACTTAGCAGTGTAAGCACCAGCGACAGGCGCATTCGTGTGTGTGCGCAGGCAAAACAATTACGTACGTTTTAAGCAAACACAACCTGTAAGAACTGAAATGTCGAAATACAACCACACTTCCCCAAAAAAAAAACTCTAGAACGTGCGCGCTCTTCATGTCGTCTTGTCGTCAGCACGTGCACACCCCAGACACACGCTGCTTTTTGTTTAAGGTATCCGGAACACAGATGCATTTTCATTTTGTATTTTTGTTTTGTTTTTGTTTCTTGGTTTCTTCTGCTTTTGCTTTCTTCCGTAGCTTTTTGTTTTCCTGTTTTCATGCCGGGATTATAAGTATATCTTTACAATTAGCGGTAGTTTTGTTTTTTGTTTTTTGTTTTGCTTTGTTCTTTTAAAGTTTGGAGACACTTCCTTCCATCGTTTGCGTCTGCTGTTCGAGGGATGTTTTGTTTCTGTGTGTATATGTGTGGGTGTGGGTATGTGTGTGTTATGGGTATCTCTACTACTGATCTTCCCTGCAGGTCCTTCTGCTGCACTCCCTCCCGTTCTCATGTCACTTGGGTTACCATTTTTGTTTTGTTTCAACCTATACCATACATATACATACATAGCTTCGAAAAGGGGTAGTAGTGTGGTTAGAGCTCATCCTTTCCTCCCTCAGCTCTTCTTCCTTTTCCCCGTGATGCGCGAGCGATCAATTGCCTTAAACTTATGACAATGTTGTATTTAGATAGATAGATCCCTTCCCTTTCCTTTTTTGCGACCCATTCTACTACCCAAAAACGTTATACGACGATCGTTTGCTGTACGCTGCAGGACAAACATGTTTGTGTGTATGTGTCTGGCCGTGGCTGTGTTTGTTTGTTTGTGTGTGTATATATAATATATATATTGTTTCCCTCTATTATACTTTCTACTACCCTGCCCACCTCTCCCCATCTGCTACAACTGTGTTCCCTTTCTCCCTTTCCCACATATGATCTCTTTTCGGTATCCTTTCTACCCCCTCCCCCCCTTATACTTGTCGCTTACTAGTAATCGTTTGCTTTACTAATGCTGCTGGTATGTATCTTTGAATATTCGACTTGCGTCACGCATCTTGGGTCTGTGTGCTTGCTGCTGCTCCCTTCTGATTTGTGTTACGGTTTACCCCCTCCCGTCCCGTTCGCTTGCTAGCCTTACTTTGTTGCATTCATGTTGCCCATAAAATACTATCTCTTTCTCCCTTATGCCTCCTCCTCTTCCTTCTCCTCCTCCTCCTCGCTCTATTGCGCAGTGATCCGCTCTGTTAGTAGGTAGGTATTTATCGTTAGATTATTATTAGTATTAGTATTAATATTTTCATTATTCATAACAATAATGCTATTGTTATTATCATTATCATTAATAATAGTATTATTAATATTACTTTATATTATTATCATTATTAATATAAGCATACTTATTATCCATTTAGACTAGGATGACTAGGATTATGTCAAGATTTGATTGAATCTCGATCCGTGCGCCGTTCGGTGGACAGTTCGAGCAGTTTGTTAAATTCCGTGCCTAAAATTTGTCTAGCCTGCAAATATTGCAGAGTAGAAAGAGAAGCAGAACGAAATGTGTTGTTACAAGTACTCATCTTGCTGTACACCATTGCACCAGTTTACGTACCTGTGTGTTTTGGGTTGGAATTTGCAAAGCTAGGGCCATGGAATTAGCATCGAAGCTTTCATCTAACGCTATCAGGGCGCCGTGTATGCCGGATTCTAGCAGATTGTTGGCATATTCCTGCAAAAAAGGGGCACAAGTGTTGGTCGTTTAGTGACAGGCCGCTACTCTTACTAGAACTCAATAAAACTCACCTTGAGACCAACGCTCTGCACCCATCGCATTGTGCGATCGTTTGTCCACACCAGCACATCACTGAGACTGTTTTCGGACGCCTTCCGTCGCTCCTCCAGTGCCGCGCGATCGTAGTTCAGTCGCTTCAGGCAGGAGATGCCAAACTGCAGGCTGGTCCGATGGAAGCTGTCCACCATCTTCAGTTGACCGCGCAGGTCCTTCTTGTTGAGGTGATCTAGCATGCGAGCGTCCACCAGACACTCCATGAACGTAGTACGGTACTGAGGTAGACCCAAGCTAGGCAACCAATAGTTCCCTATCCACTCATGATTCATGTCTCCTGTGGAAGAAAAAGGCGCAACAGGCGTTTTTTCGTTATAAAAGCAAGGCACCAAGGGTGAATGTCCTCCCCCATACCGAATGCCAGCGTTGTCCGCGTGGTTTGCGGTGCCGATGGTGACGTTAGCGACACCATTTCCTGTATGGCAAGGCGCAGCTTTAGCCGGTGCAGTGGGTTGCTGATACCGATTTCGCGCTGGATTTCCGTATCGCTAAGCGCGCTCATGATGGCACCGGATTTCACGTTGGCACGACAGGCAGCCACATACCAGGCCGGCATGCCGACCCACAACTCTAGCCAGGCGACAATCGTTGGCCCGTTCCACAGCGCGAACGGTGTGCCGGCTTTCATGGCCTCGCCCAACAGATCGTGCCGATAGTCGTGTTCCCTGCGCAATGCAATCAATGAAAGGAAAAAAACAACATGATATAAGAAAAACAATACGAAAAGATTTGCTGTTCCACAAAACAACATACTTCTTCTTTTGCCGGGTGTAATCGATCGGATTCGACTTGCCCGGTGGTCTGTAGCCGGATACGCTTATATTATCGTACGTTGAGTCAATATCGCTGATCAGCGAAAGCCCACTCATCGACATCATGCTGGTGGAGCCGTCTGGCATCGAGGAATCCTTCACACCTTTTACCTGGAGAAGTAGAGTAAGATTCAACCAACGGTAAGCAATAATGTACAGCAGTGGAGCCGTGCGGGTGCAGCAAATCACATCACAGCTTACCTTTTCCTTTTTGCTAAAGAACCGTCCCAAACTGGACTTGATGCCCTTCTTCTTTTGTGCCGCCGATACGGCATCTCCTCCCCGGCTGGCGGTTGGCGTTTGTAGAGAACTGAGCGAGCTGACCATGCTCAGGTGCTTCAGCGACTCCTGGCTTCCGTGGCGCGAATTCAGGGGCGACATGCCGTAGTTGCTGCTGGCCACAAAATGATTCCTGTAATGAGGGCGGGTCGGAGAGCAACAATCAGTTAGTCTGTTAATCACCCCTAGAGGTCATAAAACTATTATAACAACTTAATAAGATCGCATCAAACCAACACTACGTGACCAATCGCAATATCATACTAATGCAGAACATGTGTTGACTTTTTAGCAACAGATTTTTAGCAGTAAGAGTGTGGAAGGGATGAGATAATTATATTACTCATCGGTTACATGAACTCGGATGCAAATCAACGGTATGATGAATTGGTGGTGCCTTTCGAGCCAATCAGCCAATCAGCCTTTTAATTTTGAATATGTGCGTTACTTGCACCCGTTCGTTCATTAATCAATGTTTTTGGTGGATCTAGCGGGAAAATGTAGCCTTTCCCCTAAAGTTTCCTCTTTTCCCTCACAACCGACTAGCATACCAATCACTACTGAAATGCTCATCCATTTGAAACAATCGATGCCCCCCACCTCCCTTTAACTGACCACGTTCTAGCAGTGCTACGCAGTTGGTCATTAGAAAATTTTGCACTAAGAATTGTAACAATGAGCGATAGTGTGAGTGATGCACGTGATTCGTGAAACGGTTCATCAGTCATCAACCAGCGTGTGTGCGTGTGTGCTAGGTCCAAGGCTTTACACTAACACAGCAGGGGGGGAAACAACATATACGTTGCAAACAGGAAAGTATGTGGTAGATGACTTACATCGTACGCGATATGCCCTCAATACCAAAATCTCTTGCACAAACTCTACACCAGCCGTGTATATGTGTGTGTAATTAACAACTTATGGTTAGAGCGACAAGAGGAATCCATTGCCGGCTTGCCTATGAATAGGATAAAATAAACGTAACAACCCCCCAACAACCCCCTACCAACGAAGCGATGTGAGAATCACATCAAAATAGTCAACATTATACTCAAAATCAAAATCATTCTCTATTTCAACCTGCACAACACACACATGTTGGATCGAATGCGCTTATCATAGATGGAATGTACATGGGATAGGAGGATTAAATCGCTTTCACGGCGAAATCGAGCATCACGATACCATCGGGGATGGGCAACCTGCGTGACCACATGTGGCCCTTCGATCACATGTTTAATCCTCGTAAGGCAGAGAGCTTACTGCACGCATCATGCCGTCGGATTGTCTCCACAGATGATAAGAAAGATGGCACCCGCTGGAACATGCGTCTATCAGTCTCTGCGTCTTAAGTAAAACACACAAACACAAACAAAATCCATTAAAAAGGTCGCTCCCATGGGGAGCCTGCTTCACTGCTACACATACGAATCGGACATGGCGCAGTGATGCAGTATGCCAAACCTCCGATCGGTCAAAGCGAACGGGGAGTTGTTGATAATGATCATCGACTCATTGGCCGTCCCAATCAGCGGCATGTTCGAAATCAATCGTGGAAAGGTGTAGCACAGCTCACGCTTTAAGTTCAGCTGCAACAGCGACCGTGGCTGTTGCGGTTGCTGGTACCCCACCGCCGCCCTCATCGTGTGACTGTATCGGAGGGACGACGGAGGCAAGTACGGAACGCCGGTTCGACCGGTGCTGCTACTGCGCGGCTGGAATGGATACTGGCTGTGAGCGACAGGGCGCTCCGATGGTGGCCGAGTAGCGTCAAAGACATTCGCATGCCGGAGCTGCTCGTACAGCGATTGGCGCATGTGGTGAGGGTGATGATGCAGGTGGGTTGTAACATTATCCCCCGCCTGTCTTCGAAGCAATGAAATAGATGGGTGAGGTAAATGGAATCGTCGCTGCGGCTGCTGCTGCGGCTGCTGCTGTTGTGGTTGCCGGTGTCGCTGCTGTAAATGGGAGGATATTACGTTCGCCGTCACGAGTGGCGATGAATAGAACCGGCTGTTCGAAAGGTATGGATGACTGTGATAGGCACGCTGATGATAGCGGGAGACTATCGGTCGCTCCCTCCGAGAAACGTGGAGTGCCGCAGCCGTCGCCGCCGTCGATGGAGGGAAGCGATATTTCGTCCTTCCACCGTACGGCGGCCGACCGACGTACGACGGAGCGTGATGAGATGGCCGATGAGGGTGCTGTTGATGGACGGACGGAAGATAGCGCTGATGATGGGCGGAAGAAGGATGGTTCAACAACCTAGACACGTTCTGAAAGCGCTGCATACGAGTATGGAGCATCGCACTGGTCAGCGTACTATTGTAGCGATTCTGTTTTGTGAGTTCATGCAACCGAACCGATGGTTTGGTACCGAGTAACTTAAATGATAATGACCTGGACTCGTTCGGAAATTCCGTTCCATGGACGACTCCTTGCGACCGTCTACGCGTGGTCGACCGATAGGCAGCAGCAGTGGAAGTGGTGAAGAAGAGAACATTATGTACAACAAATCAAGCATCATGCCTCGGTAAACCCGGTCAGTTAGTAGTTAAAGTAGGATTCCGATTTGAGCCCCTCCATTTCGTTGCTTACCGTTTCAGTTCCTCCTGGCTGTGCGCTAATGCTAGTGCGAAACGTTCCAGCCGCATGGTGCGTGCGGTGGCGGGCGATATGGTGCCGCCGGAACTGTTATCTCCTCCGCAAACACCGCCGCTGGCAGACATGTCGTGGTCCGCATTGCCCATATCATCGTGTTGCATTTCCGACTGCAGATGTGCCAGCTGTACCTAGGCAAAAACAAAATCCATTAGACACGGTTTAACGATTGCAGCACCAAACATCATTATTCAAAAGCGTCCACTGTTAATGCAGATAACAAAATTATAAAATAATCAATTTTGTTACAAAAAACGATTCAAACAAAATAAAAAAGCTCCTTTTATGATCGCTAAGCTGTTTTCTAATTCATTAAAGCGGCTATTTACGATGTTCGCGTGCCTTCATTCTTCCACGAAACCAACCAGATACAACAAACCAACAACAAAAAAAATGCTGCACTTATCAACAAGCTGCTACGCGGCAAAAGAAGCTCTGTGCCGCCGCCAAAGAAACAGACAAACAATTGCCAACAACAACATCGAATAATGCAAAATTAAGGTAAATGAAAAGAAAACGAACAAAATGCGTTTTGCCGAAAAAACAACCAACAAAACATAAAGCATAAAATTGCGCACGAAAAAATAGACGGTCCAATTGTGAAACTAAAAATAACCACACCGATCCCCCCGGGGCATTCAATTTCATTTAAATAAGCAGTTGCAACAAGTTCGAACTAGGTCACTTCAATGCCGGAACCACTCACTTGGCTAGAGGGTAACGATTCGGACAACGGAACTTGATTCAAAGTGGTTACGTATTGATGCAAATGCGCTGGCGACATCGACGCTGGCGCCTGTAACGATAAGCAGACGTGTGTATAAAGAACATAACGTAGTGGAAACGAAACACTTGAAAAACTAACAACCAACACAACTCAACACACTCTCTGTCGATTGGTCAGCACGATGATGCATGATGCAGTGACTGAATTAAGGGGGCGACGGCCGAACAATGGTTACATTGGAGGTAATTTTGCGTTTTTTTAAGGAAGGGCGGATCACTGCACTTGACATTGGGAACTAATAAACGATCAAACGATTCAAATTGGATGAACACAAGAGAAACGGCGCCGGCCAACAGAAACATTGAGCGAAGCATCAAAGCCCCGTTTTACATACCGTGTGGTACTTTTGAAGGTAGTCACGATTGGGACTGTTTGGTGTGCTGCTACCGCTGAGCGGTGGACTCTGGCGGTCCATCGACCGGCCGCGGGCTAACAGGTTCATATGCTCCAAGCTGCCGACACGAGATTCCAGCTCCTCTGCTCGTGCTTCTGTGGACTGTTTTTCCTCCTGTATTAACCTGCAAATAGTACCAAAAGCGTAAAGAAAAGCGTCCACAAATCAAACGTCCGTTCAGCACAACAATTTCCACCCTTACCTGATCTCATTGTTGATTGCATCGAGCTGCTCCTGCAGCATGATCGCCAACGTTTGTGCATCGGTGTGTCCGGTCGGCGAAATGATGTCGCCCGTGCCGAACAGATTGTCCGCCTCGTCCGCGCCCTCGAGCACGCCACCGTCAAATACTTGTGCATTGGTCATGTGCTGCAGCTTGTTCCAGTCCTGTTCCGCCATCGAGCGGTTAAAGTGTTCCTCCTCCAGCGTCGATTTGTTCCGCCGCAAGCTGTGCGTGCTGAAGGTGGCCGACCCGCTGCGCGAAAATCCACTGTTGGCGGACGGATTGCCGACCGCGTTTGGTGATAAGCTTCTGGTTAGTGCTTCCGTTTGCTGGATGTTGTACGCAATTTCCTAAAAAAAAACGAAAGAACAACTCAAAATGGTTAGATTCACGGCCAACGCCACCCGGTGCATGGTGCAAACAAACCTGCTGCAATATTTGACGCTTGAACGTTTCCATCTCCAGCCGGTTCTTGGCGATCTCCTTGAGCATATCGGATTTCTCCTGGCACAGCTCTTCGGCGTACTTGCGCGCCTTGTCGAGCTCCTGCGTGAGCGTGTTCTTCTCCTCCAGCGCCGTCATGCGTTCCTTCAAATGGACCTGCAACCGGTCGTTCGACTCGGCCAGCAGTTTGTCCACCGTCGACGATAGCCGCTGATTGTGCTCTTCGTTCATCTTCAGTCTTTGATTGAGACGCATGACTTCCGCATTCTTTTCCTCCACATTGTTCTCCAGCCGCGTAATACGATCCTCGGCCGAACCGTGCCGCTCCTGTGCCTTTTTAGCCCACATGCGAAAGAAAGGAAAATAAAAGAAAATGGGTTACTACTTTGCGAATGGCGACACAGCAACGAGGAAAAGAGATAGAGAAGAGTGGTATCGTGCGAGTTACATGCGAGCTACACATCTATCGTAGAACGCGGAGCGCGTTCCCTCTACTACTATCGGGGGTACTATCGGGACGATTGGATCAAAAGAAGAATTAATAAGGGGTTAAGAAGATTTTGACGCGATCCGTTCGTTCGTGTTAGCCTACCTGTTTGCCTACCTGTGTTAGGGCTTCCATTCGCGCCTTCAGCTGTTCCTCCATTTCCGGCAGCTTCGAGAACTGGGCCAGCTTCTGCTCGGAAAGTTCAAGCTTTTCCTGTATCGCCGCTATTTTACCTTCTTGCAGCTGTGGGGGGAAACAATCGAAACAAACAAATGCATTTGCTCCGTACGAACAGGGCCACCGTGCACCGTGCTGAGAGAGAATACGTTACCTTCAGCTGAGCCTCCTTGTGGCGCAATTCCTGCTCAAGCTTCTCGTTCAGGTCATGCAGCGAGGTCGATTCGCGCTGCGCATTCAGATAGCGCTTCTCGAGCGTCGCAATGCGCTCCTCTTGGTCCTCTTTCTGGGCAACGTTTTCGCGCAGATCGCGCTGCAGCTTCACGCACGCTTCCTGCGACTTGGTGTACTCCTTCTGCAGCTTGCACATGTTGTCCTCCATCTCGTTGATCTTGGTGTTCAGATCGGACACGCGCCGTTGCCACTGGGACAGTTCGGCCGTTTGCTTTTCGATGATCGTCTGCAGTTCGTGCGTCTTTGCGCTGTAGTCGATCATTTCTCCGGCTTCGCCGTTCTTCAATGCATCCTGTAAAAAGGTAAAAACGCACACGTAAGCAATCTTTCGAAAACCGTAAAAACATAATTATTCATTTGCATACCTTCTTTTCGCTGCTGCTGTCTAGCGAAGGGTCCGATTGGTTGGACAATACACCCGACTTGTATTGTTGAAGCTGAAATACAGTTTCCATGCAAAGAGGTGTTAATTCGGGGAATTCTGATTATTCACTGATAGCTCTCTTACCTCCTCTTTGGTTTGGTTGAGTTCCGCTTCTAGATCATTATTTTTCTCTAACGATATTCGGAGTCGCTCTCGAACCTGGAAAGCACGGTGAAAAAAATGCATTTACTATGACGTCTTGTCCCCGTTGACCAACAGAAATGTTAGCTACAAATTGTTGATTATTGTTAAGTAAACTCTTCTTTTCCTAGGGATAAACAAACAGCAAACAATCGAACAGTAATTCAGAGCCTGGGGTTTATGGAATATTTGAACTGATCAAATGTATCTTTTCACACCGTTTACGCTGGAATGCGATGAGCTGGCGAAGCAAATATGTTTTGAGGCATAGCTTAAGTTGAACCGGTTAGTCACGGACGTGTTGTACACAAAACAGAAGAGCATTCAATATTCTTCCAAACGGCGTATCATGAATGACGAACATTGATTTTTATCACAAAGCAAACCGTAAACTGCTTATCCAATGATTGCCAACGATCGATTTAAATGCAAATAATCGTACGCATCTCTCTCGGGCGGCAAATGTGTGGGGGAGGGCGATCTTGGGTGCATTATAGCGGCCATCCAGTCACACACCCACACACATACACGTCTCTCTCTTAGTATAGTACACCCAATGATAACAAATCGCGAACCACATACACACAGCATAACATCACTCGCACACACACACGCTCGGGCACGCACTCACGATTAATCATTCTTTCTGCATCTCTTCGCTTCACACGCACACACGCTCGGGACGAAACGGGGTTGGAAGGGGGAAGAAACCCATTGCAAAAAGGGCGACTCTGGTAGGAGGAGGACCCACTCCTGGTGGTGGGTGGATGGGCTCGGTAGAAAAAAAGAGAGAACTAGCGAGCGAGAGAGAGAGATTTTGTGGGTTGGTTGGCCACACCGGCAAGCCGACCATCTCGCCGTCGCCGGGTTTGCGTTACCTTCTCATCCAACGCCTTGTGGTGCTCGAACAAACTTTTGAGGGCCTTCAGCACCTCCACCTCGCTGGATACGCCGCTCTGGGATGCTGCCTGGCGCTTCACCACCGTCATGCGTAACGAACGCTCGTGCCGGGACACCAGACACTCGAGATGTTCCAGCAGGAGCTGTGGCGAGCAAGAAAGAGCGAAGAAAGAGAAGAAAAAAACAAGCGATAAAAAGTGCGAATCTAGTAAGTGCAACCGCACACATCCCGACAAACGATGCTAATGCTGATGGTGATCCCTCTACCATTGGCAGGTCAACACACAGCGCAGCACAGCCGTTTATCGATATTCGGTCGGCGCCATTCGGACGTCCGCTGTGCGAAAGCATGCCTGCTTGGCAGCAGCAGCAGCATCCGTGCACTTTATGCTCTTTGACCTCGACCGCGCGCTTACCCTGGTGTTGTTTCGTTCCGCCTTCAGCTCTCCGATTTCTTCATCTCGTTCGAGCAGCGTCTCGCGGGCCTGCGTTAGCTCTTTGGTAAGGGTCGAGAATTCCTGTGCCGGGGAAAGATGGAAACGGAGCATGAGATGTATCATAAGCAAGCAAAACACCGAACCAGCCCCCCTCCTTTGTTGACCAATCCGTACACCGTGTACATGGCGTGGGAATGGCGAAGGTGGCACAACGAGTGTGTTGAGTGCGTAGGCCGGACTGGTACGACGACGACTACGACGACGACGCGCCAGCCGCCAGCAAAGCCCACTACTTCCCATTTGGTTCCCCCTATTCCTTTCCCCTTCTCTCCCACACACACACACACACCTGTGGTAAATTGGCCGCAATCTGACGGTGTAGACTGTCCCGCTCCTTTTCCACCTCCTGGATTTTCATCTCCATGTCCGCCATCCGCTGCTGGGTTTCGCGCAAGCTGTCCATCAGCTTGTCCCGCTCGTCCAGCATCGACACCATCAGCTGCTCGAAGTTGGCATCCTCGCCGCTGAACTGGGACGACCGCTGGGAGATGTTGTCCTCCGAGATGGTCGGCATCACGTCGCACATCATGTTCCACATTTTGCACTATTTTTGGTTTTGCCCGTGCGCCAGCTCCCAAAACAAAATTTCTTCTTCCTTTGGATCCTTGGAGCCTGCTGCTGGGGTCGCTGCTGGCCGTTGCTGCTGCTGCTACTACTACTACACGCTCTCGCTCTCTCACTATTGCACTATATCTCTCTCTCCCGAGCGACGCGCACTCCCAACACTTTCGCTCTCTTTTCAAAACCGGGCAGCCAAACACGGGACGTGCGTGCGTGCGTGCGGCAGTGCGTGGGGCGGAAGCGGCGGACACCACACAACACCACGTTACGGTAACACTCGCACTCGATATGACAGGATGGTGCGGGGGCGGGGGGTATGCTAGCTGAGACGCTGGCCGCAGCACGCAGGTAGAATGTCGAAAAAATGTCGGCACGATGGGGAAACGAGCGAGAGAGAGAGAGAGAGAGAGATAGAGTGCGAGAGATGGAGGGCGCGCGTGACGGGAGGGGAGCGATGGTCGCGTTACCGTGCAGTGGCGGCAGCCCAGAGGCAACGTCGACGGCGGATCAATTCCCCCCCTCGTTTCCGCCACAGCCGATAGGGGTAATCCCGTCCCGTCGTGCAAAGGTTGTTCCCCTTGCCGACGTCCTTGCTGGCAGCACGAGCCCACGCTGCGCTTAAACTTTCCTTCGCGACGAATGCACGCGACACTGGACGCCCATTATGTAATTAGGCACTCGGAATGCACGGTCTGCACGGATTGGAACGATTACTGCGGTCACAAAATTTCACCGTGCACAGAGACACACCTTTCTCGCTTTTTGTGTTTTGTAAATTCTTTTCTTTTTTTCCCTATCTTTTTTCCACATTTGTCACCTGTCATTCCGGTCGCTGGCTATGCGGCTATACTGTATAGTTCAAGTGTCGGGGAGAACGCATACATGGCACGGCACGGAAACCGTTCGCAGCCAATCGAACGAGTGTACAAAATAAAATTTAAGTGAAATGTACAAATAACTGTCAACTTTTTATGTTTTATTAGTTATAGGAAAAATTACTAACAGCTTAAACATGAAATTGGAACGATGTGCTTGTTCAAGAATGGTTTTGCAACAAAGTTCCGATGCTCTTTTAGGAAGCTGCTAACGAGCGAATACGTTGTGAAGTGGCTACACACTAGATACGATCGCTAATAGTATGGAATTTAAGACCTTCACGACATGATTTGTGTATTTTATGGAAGGGATTGTCCGAATTGGAAGGAATGCGTTTTAGTGACCGAATCGAATGGGACAAAAATAACCCACTGATAAGAAGCTTTCCAATGTACCTAATGTATCGCCATGTATTAACGACTAGCATTACTAAATTAACACAAAAAAGCGTGTGAGTGCTTAACTATGCTAGAAAATCCATGCAATTAAACAAATCCATACAGTCCAGTGAAGTATAAAAAAACATAATTCATAGCTTTCAATTTTAAGGCCACGCACTGAACGCGTTTCGTTCCTCGCCACCCTGTGCCACGAGCGGTTTCGTACAGTGCGAGAGCAAACCATCGCCAGTCGAGTTGGCCGAGAGAAGGTGAAGTCGTTTCTCGCCACTCGTAGCAGACGGTCGAACACGCGTGTTTCGCTGCGCGGCGCACATCTCGCGGCTGGTGCGTTTCCCTTCTCTTGCGCGACCCGTCGCGGTGAAGTCCCTGTGCTGTTCTAGAGTGCATGGTGGTTATCTACGCGTTCTGCTTGACCGAGGTACGGAGTGTGTGTCTAGGTTGATGTTTTGACAGTAGTTTCTCGGTGTTATTTTTGAACCTTTTTATTTCCGGGTTTGCATTCGCTCTCTAAGCAATGCAAATACCGATCCCTATCGGAGGGCACAGTGAAAATAACGCCGCCAAGTGAGATACGCCACGAGAAAATCCCGTACCGGCGGTGATTCTTGCGTACTAGTGTAGTGGTAGCGAGTTTAGTTGCGTATTTAGATGCGTCTTAGTTGGTTCTTTGTTAACCGTGCCATGGTCGTTGTGAGTGGATGTGCCAAAGACAGATGTTTTCCGCCGGGGGTGTCCCCTGCCCTTCGTATTCCTCGCCAAGCAGCACACGAGCTCAGCTAGCTTTTGTTACAGTGCGCACCAGCAAAGATTGCTAGCGGGCAGCGGCGTTGGAAAGGAAAGGTCAGCAAGCAGTGAGATAGGGCGGACGAATGGACAGCTGATTTTAATGCACGGATGCACCTCTCCGACTACGCTTACTGCTACTGGTGTGAAAAGGTTACGAAATCAATCGATCGCACACGTCGGCGGATTGATGCTAGTAATTGAATTCAAACAGCCAAAAGATGATGGCACGCTTTATCGCGCAAAAATAGGGAGAATCGATGCAAACGTGCGTTCTTCGATGGAAATTGTTGCCAACAAAGGCACGGGGTCAGGGCGCGTTTCAATCAAAACTTTCAACATATTCCACAGAAATGACCCAGTAGTAGGGGATATTAAAGGGACCAAACCGGTTCCAATTTAACCTGCATTCGCGACCTACAAACGAAAAGGACACACAGCAGAAAATGCTCGAAATGCCATAATTTTGGTTGATTTTCTCCTGTATATCGATTTAGGGGAGAAAAAGCAAGTTTCACTGAATCGTGTCCGTGTGTATGAAGGGTTTGTGGATATTTTGTTTTTTTCTGTGCATCGAACGAAGCGCGTCAGAGGACAACAACAACCAAAACCGGTATAAAGCGGCCTCTGTAGGACCAACCTGTTTTAACACTTAACTAGCCATGGTTGTTTTTTTTTTGCAACCTTCCATCCGTGATGCAATAGAACGGAAGAGATCAGAATTTGTTAAAGTTGTGTAATAGGCCCGCAAATCGTCTGATCGACGCGTCGAATCAATTATGCGCCAACGAACTCATCATTCGGACGTCGATCTTATGTAGACCCGCGAAAGCGTAGGGCAAAAAATACTGCAGTGAAACAGCGGCTACTATGATTCCAATCCGGTGGGAGTTCGAATCTGTGGAGTTGACTCATAGTAGGCCATGCAGTGCAGGCAAACGGGACACACACGCGATCACACACAACCGAAATTGGCCATTTTGTGGGGTAAAACACGTTATATTGATTTTTATATATTCGCTGCCAATATTTGCACGCAAAGTGCGCCCAACATTAGCTGTTTGCCATCGTAAGCTGTTGCCAAGCTTCCCGAATCGTAAATCAACCCGCCCGTGATTGAGATTGTGTTTGGGGCCATAAATTTACCTCCAATGTCCTCGTGTGGACGTGTGTTTGAAGAGCAATAAGAATGCTGCTGTTTCAACTACCGAAAAAGCCAAGTGTATGCAGGGCGGGCAGTTTGTTTTGTTTGCGGCGTCCCAAGCTTCCGGCGACATTGAAAATTGCCACATTGGACCGGTCGCGAGTTCTGTCACACAATTGCTCCGAAAGCGGCACCGGCCTTTGCATCCTTTCACTACATTTGCCCCGGAGCGCCGTAGGGTGGGTATCAAATTGTCGTCGTTGCGTTAATGACCGAATTCCGCGCTTGACATTGGCACGTATTTAATCTGTGTCCGTCATGGTGGTGTTCGTTGTCTGATCTCGAAACATTGATTCCGAATGCATTCAAGAGTGGAGAAGAGAAGCGTTAGCTCAGCACGATGCGACTCGCATGGAAGACTTTTAACCCCGGCGTGGTGAATCAGCGCCGCTACACGCTGCACAGAGCCGTATCTGCCCATATGTTTTGGCGTTTGACCCGCCCGTGACCAAGGACTGCGGACGGCTACTTCCTGTATTATATTTCGCCTGTCATCCTGTGTGACACTGCGAGAGGCTGCGCCCTCCGCTTCTACCCAACAAACGGCCATCGAAGCGCCAAGAAGAAGCGCAAGCAGTCGAAAGTGTTTGCGCATCCACTTAGCGGTTCCATTCGCGCGCGCGCGTGTGTGTGCATGGCCTACCGATCGGCGGCGTCTGTTCGTCAAACTGACCGCATCATTTGCCGGGTGCCGCCGGGTGTGTGTGTGAGTTTGTTTTTTTTTTATCGATTTTTGGAAGAGAATGTGCCCATGGACGGGTGACACTCGTTAACCGTGACCTTGCCCTCGATCGTTGTTTCTCCCGCCCTATGTTCCCTTCCTCGATTGTACATATCTTTCTCGAGGGTGGGGGGGGGGGGATTTTGCTGATCACGTCCCAGAGCATTAAAAAAGGTGCGCGTAACAGCGATGACGATCGTTTTATTTCTCATTAACTTCGCGCGTCGCTTGGCTTCCCTTTCAAGGCCAAGCGCCAAACAGGCGCGTAAAACGTGGAAAAGTTCAACGTGTTTTTCGCATTCCCCGCCTTCACCTGCGTTCAAAAACGTGCGCTGGAAAAACCTGCCCAGCCGAGAGATGGTCGTTGATGATCGGGTCGGGAAGGAATTCGATCGAACGTTCTAGCACAGAACAGGTTCGAATGCAGATTAGAATGAATTCAGAAGCGAAAGCCACAAAAAAGCGCATTTCGGTTCGTTGATTTGACCGGCTTGAACGATGTGCGGTGAAGATTAGAATGAGTTTTAGTTTTTTTTTTGTTTACACTCCTGGCAAAACAGGAAAAAAAGTTAAACAACGTCACACAGCATCTTTTGACACGATCACCGATGATGGTGATGATGATGACGATCGAGTTGTTTTGGTTTTTGAGACTGTTCTAGGAGCTTTGATTCGTTCCGCGCTTGGTATTTTGAAGCATGATGCAGGCATAGACATCAATGTGTTAGTAATAACGTCAGACTTTACCCCTTCATCAGCTTCAGAAGAGGTGGAGAAATGGGACGAACCCAAATTATGTTCTTTTTTTGCAACAAATATTGAAGAGAAAGTTTGCGTTCACCCATCACTCAAATGCTTGGCCCACGGTTAATGGTGTTCGATACATCTGCATTCCCAGACGTAGCGGGGTAGCCAGTTTTCAGGTCATCCGTTCGTTTGCGTTTGCGGCACAGCCCGCCCGACCCCCCCATACACGTCCACGATCGGTTCTCATGCACGGCAAATGAGAACAAGGCAAACGCGCGACCTATCTGGGCCGAGAGAACGATCGCGAACCGCCGGGCGGGGGCTGCACCAAAGTTCACCACCCAATTGATTAAGACTAATTGAATCTTTGGCCCGCGAAGGCTTCACCCGTCCGCTCCATGGGCTGGTGCTGAGTTTGATCAGACGCAAGTAATCAAACGATAATCTAACAAGTTTACATTCATCCGCGTCTCCGCGTTTGACGGGAGCGCGGCGCGCAAGGACACAAAGAGAATTTGCGCGCAAACATCGTCTTCTAACGTGGCAAGGCGTGTTTCGATAGTGGACCATTTCCATTTCATTCGCGCAAGTGATTACGCGTCATGGTCGCGCAGTGCCCACCGTTTAGTCACCATAGTGACGCACACACTGTGTGTACTGTGTGGTGTACTAATTTCTCCTCACTGCCTTGCCGGCTCATTCATATGTACGGAGCAGCACACCAACACACAAAAGAGCAGGCTGTGGGGTGCTGCAATTATTCATAGTGGGTCGTGGATGCCATAAACCGGCCACTACCCCTCCCCGTCCGACGCTGGACAATGGGAAGTTTTTGTTTTAATTGCTGCTATAACAGGGCGTGTGTTTTTGTTGTGCGTGTGGGAAAGGATGGTCTAATGGCGCTTCGAAAGCTTTACCACTATCGAAAGATGGCGACAGAGTTGTTGGGAGAATAGTGTTTAGTTGGAAACAGCATGGCACCTGTAAATGGTACGGTGCACGTTTCCTTCTCCTCCTCCGGTACGGCATGACGTGCAATTCCCATTTTCCATCCGGTCAAGGGGCACCACCACCAAGCACCCCCTTGCTGCAGTGAAATAATTAACGCTTCGAGAAAGGGTGAGAAATAAACCGGACATTAAGTATGACTCGGGCCGGGTCTATTTGACTTGCCATCGGTGGCCTGACGTAACTGGAGATGGGGTGCAATTAAAATTTTAAACCATTTCCCAAGCTTCCCTCCTTTCCCCCTGCCCCCTGCCCCACTGCTACGAATCAATGCACTAATGAAGAGTTGGATCGTTATCAGAACGGAAGAATTCAGGTGTACACGCTCATTATTTTCCTATTGCACCTGTAAAGCATCGCCTGCTAAGGGAGCGAAAGCAAAACACATTCACGCATATTATTCACTAGCTCTAACCTGTTCCATTCCTTCTTTCCACAGTGTTGCAATCGATCAATCAGAATGTACAAATAGAGAAGCCTTATTGCTCAGTTCCTGCCATAGAGTGCCTGCCGGTAGTAGTGAACCCGCAGCAAAGTGACGACCGCTCGAGCGATCTGTCAGTTTAAGACCAGCACATTTATCCACCCGAACGGCTGTTGTGAAGTCAAACGCTCCGGGAGTGTGTGTGTGTATCAATTTCAGTTAATCTGCTCAACAACGACGGCACATGTGCGTCAGGCTGGTTCGCGTGTCCCACGTCAAGCGCGGGGTAATTGTGATAAGCGTCGCATAAATTATTGCCCATCATCATCGCTTGCTGAGGGCCAGTTTTTGGTGAAAATTGCTCAGTAGCTGTGTTTACGCAATCCTATTGGAAGAGAGGCCACAGTGGGTGAGGATAGTGTTTTAGTGCAGCCACTTGCCTCGGAAACAATGAACGGTAACGGACTTAGCAATGGCCATCATCGGGCAGAAAGTGAGGAGAATCTGCACAAACCGACGACTGAAAATGGTGGCAACCATCAGCCACATCCGGGTGTGCAGCCGGAAAGCGACGAACCGAACGTGGACCGGCTGAACTGCATGGGACGGCTGTCGTACTACGTATCGATGGCGATAGGGAAATTTTTCTACCGGTAAGTAAAATGCTAACGATCGGCAAAACACGATCGTTAATTTTTGGCGGTAACAGTAACGAACAAAAAAACATCCAAACAGACACACGGAGCGATCCCATCGGTGAACTTGACAGTGAATTTTTATCGGTTTGCTAATTTTTACCAAGGTCACGAGGAACGCGAAGAGATCACACTTCCTACACTGAAACACAGAAAAATCCTTTCCTGAAAAGAACACAACAACAGCAGGCAACAAACAAAAAGTGTTAATCAAACACATTTGAATATGGAAATGTTAATGCCAAGCAGAGCAGAGCAGAGCATCGGAAGAGTATTGATGAAAATGTTGCATTGGAATAACAGGTTTCGGACAAAACACAGACAGAAAGGATACAGCCAAGATCATCAAACGGCATTTTGGGCGAGGGGGAAATAACTTTAAATTCGAGCTCTCACGCCATTCTTTCTGCATTCAGCGGGTTGGAATAAGCTGGCTGGCGGAGGTGCAGTTATTAGAACCGGTTCGACGGTTTGTCGATAAATTCCGCTGCGACTCAAAGTCAAAGCTCTCAGCATGTCCAATCCCAAATGACCATGGAATTGGAGTCGCTGGAAAGCGGTTTACCGTTAAAAGGAAGCTGAGGACCACCGTTTGTCTTTCAAGGGCAGTTGTCGCTTCCGATCAGTGTACTATCCCTAAGATGATATGCGGTTTCGTTTCCTAATGGGTATTTCCCCTTCGCAAAGAATGCCCCCACAACACGGTGGTTATTTTTAGCGAATCGAGTTTTGTGTCTTTTTTTCTTACAAAAGTATACTCTCGATTGTGTTACTCCACACACCGTCTGATACTGATAACACAGGTTCGATACGGTTCGTCAAAGGTTCACTTGAACGCATGATCCGAATGTGATAACACACCAATGACAACTGTTTCGAGGGAGGATTTCCTTCGGAAGAGGGGAAAGGAGGTGAAGGTTTAATATGAATCGAGGTAATCGGAAATGAAGGAATCGATTCGTTTTACTTATATTGCTGGATCATTGTTAGATTGGCATTTTTTCTAAGGGCAACATTGTTCATTCGAGGCATGGAGAGCTTCTGCAAAGGTCCAAAGTTAATATGATTGATGTTTGACTGTTAACAGAATATGGTTGGTAGTACTCCTGTACTCACAGTACAGCACACACACAGATGGTAATGGATTAGTCAATTAAAGACCCATGATAACATACCGGACGATCATTAAACGCTCGAGCATTATGTGGATCGCTGGCAAACTTTATCCGGACAAATGGATGTAGCAACCGATTAGAGAGCACAAACAGTTTGGCTGGCCACTACAACAATCGCCAAACGGGCTTGATTAAACTATCGCCAACAGAACACAACACCGGCCTTGATACGTTGCCCGTAATCGAGAGTGATAAATGAAGCTCTGGTGTAATAAAAAAACAAATAAATAAACGGGTAACCCCACCACACAACAGCTAAGCTTGATCATCGGTCCAGAGGCGAGTGTGAAAATCAAACATCTGCGGCTGTAAAAGTAAAAGTGTCACCATGTACGATGCGAAGCGCGGCATATACGTCCCGTTTGCATAACCGCTTAGCATGGGCCACACATACGCCACATTTCGAATTATTCACCTTGACCGCCGCCGGACCGCGGTTGGCAATGTCCGGCTGCGTGCAATGACACGATCGGTTTGCAACTGTACCGACAGCGAATGTTTGTTTTTGTTTAGAGAAAGGTCAGGAAAGTGGTGCCATAGCAAATTTCACCATAAAAGCGGCCACCGGGCAAGAAGTGCCGGCTTTAAGACCTCAAACTACGCTTTAATTTAATAGACTTTAACAGACGTGACGTGACGCAGCCTGTCGAATAAACGCCATCTTATCTGCTATTGCTGGTTTATTTTTAATAATTCGTAATGCCACTTCCTCTTCGCTGGCATGTATTAACCATCCGTAAAAGTAAAAGCGGATTAAATGGCTCGTCACTATCTCGCTGCTACAAGCTATAGAGAATCCACGCTTTGCAATCATTCTTGCCCAGTGCAGCAAGAGTGCGGCAATACGGACATAAGATGCTTTTTTGCGGTCAACGGGTTATTGCAACGAAATGATATGCATGGCAATAAATCTGCTACCGATGATGATATAACTAACGAGAACGATAAGTCACTGGCAGCCTCTGTCTTGTCTGTCTTTGCCGCTTTTTTTGCTCGTTGCTCTTCGGCATCCATCCTCTGCCGCGGTGCTACAATTTGTTCCGCTGTCTTATCAATTGTATTAAAAATAGGTGTAAAAATACACAGTATTCAGTACTTTGAGCGGGCAGGCGCGCGCGTGTGCAGTTTGTTTATACATAACGATCATACTCAAACAAAACTGGCCGAGGAATCGAACCGAATGGTGGTGGTGACCTGCAGTATGATCTACAAAAATAAAGCATGGGAAAAATCGACCATCCAGACACCGTCTAGATAGAGTTGCACAGGGATGGCACGTGCCAGACGTAAATGATTGAACTTTTGCAAATTTAACGCTTGTGTACTTTTCGCGTGAGATAACAGATGATGAGCAGTGTGTGCAAAAAATGATTTTTTTAGAGCCAATCTACCCATTTTTGTATAATTTACAAACGATCAGATGCTTTTGGAGGTGGCGCCATCTGTTAGCCAGTAGCAGTACTAAGGGCACGATATCTGGTAATCATCAGTGAAGGGCTTTCTTGTGCCCTTTGTAAATTATTCATACGATGCTACCTTTCCATTTTAACCTTTTTAATGAATATTATTCCTCCCAAAAATTGGGATAGCGTGAAGCCCAGCTCTCTACGCGTTTGGCCGATCAAATATCTTTGACAAGAAAGTGCATGCAGCAGTTCCGTTTAGCGAGTGTGAGGAGGAAAATTCTTCACCGCATTTGTTCGACCGACTTGGTACATCTAATTGCGTCAAACGCGCACAGTTTAATGAGGTTGTTCCAGTTAAATGCATCCCGACACGGTTGACGGCATTCAACCTCTTGCGCTCATAAATATGACTGCAGCCCCGTCTTCAGTGCGCTGCTGTGTTGTTTTCCATGTGCCATCACCTACTGTATGAGCTGAAGCAAACCGGGATTAATATCATATCTTTCTTTTCTATACATCTCTCTCTCTCTCTCTCTCTCTCTCTCTCTCCCTCCCTCCAATCAAGGCTCGGTTACTGGATAGCAAACAATGCGTGGAAAACGATCGGTCTGTGCTTCTTGCTGGTCGCCCTGTGCAGCGTGGGCTTCATCCGGTTCCACAAAGAAAAGAGCCCCATGAAGCTGTGGATACCGGTGGGGTCGAAGTTTCAGCACGACACCAACTGGCTGATAGAGCACTTTAAGGAAGGCAATCGGATCGAAACGGTTATGATCACCGCCCCGGATGTGCTGGTGCCGGAAGTTTTACAGACGGTAAGAGATCTGCCCTATTGCTGCATCTTGCTGTAAAGCGGAACGGGTATTGATGTCTTCTATTATATGCGCAGATTGCAACCATCACGGAGGAAGTGGAAGGCTTCACGTTTCACAATAGCGAGGGTCAACGATTAGGCTGGACCGATGTTTGCCACAAGTAAGGCTAACTCTCAGACTATCCCCTTCAGAAAGCTCTTAATTAAGCGTTTTATGTTCCATTTTCCTTTTTCCCCAGAGTACCTTTGATAGCGGAGTACACGGCGGATTTGTCCCGCCGAAAGCGCCACGCGCAAGACCTCGAGCAACCGTCGGTAACGACACGCCGCCCGAAGAAGAGTAAACCCTTCTTTACACCCGTTATCGATGTTCCCTCGTTTCTGTTCTGCCCGATGGTGGAGCGGCTCGAGCTGGGCTGCTACGGTAGCAGCTTGCTGGAGCTGTGGAAGTATAATCGCACCACGATTGCCGGCCTGTCGAAGGAGGATATTGTGGATAAGCTGAACCGTACCACGATCAGCCCGATGACGGGGCACACGGTCGAGTTTGCCGAGCTGCTGGGTGACGTGAAGCGCGACTGGAGTGGCCGGATCGTGTCGGCCGGTTCGCTCGTTACGCACTGGTTCGTGCACGTCAACTTCTCCGAGGTGGATTCGGACGTGAGTGGCAATGCGGCCGGTACGGAGGATTGGGTCACCGAGAATGCCATGCTGTGGGAGGAACGGTTCCTGCAGATTGTTACGAAAGCGAAGCGGGATCTGTCGAACAATGAGACCGACATCTACTATGCGGCTGGAAGAAGGTAAGGGGCGCAGGGGATGGAAAACAGAAACTACTGCTACTAACGGTTTATCTTTTTCGTACGTACGGCAGTTACGGAGACATTAGCGAGGAATCAATGTTCAAGGACATGGATAAGCTAATCTACGGCGGTATCGTTATGTTTGTCTACATGCAGCTCGTCTTATCGAAGTTCAGTTGGACCGAGTTTAGGGTACGTTAACCGTCGAGAGTTCACCGTGGCCCCAAGGCAATGACCCACTAACTGGATTCTGTTTGTGCCGGCTTCTCTAGGTCATTCTTGGATCGGTGGGACTGATGAGCGTCGGGATGGGTTTCGTCGCCGGTTGTGGCATTGTGGCAGCGCTTGGCGTGTCCTACGGCCCGGTACACACCTCGCTGCCCTTCCTGCTGATGGGGCTCGGCGTAGACGACATGTTCGTCATGATGGCCTGCTATCGGAAGGTGCGGAAAGCCAATCCCGACCTGCAGCTGGCCGAACGGATGGGGCTGATGCTGCAGCATGCAGGCGCATCCATTACGGTCACATCGCTCACCGACATTGTGGCATTCATCGTCGGCTCCATCACGGTCATCCCTTCGCTGCAGTCGTTCTGCATCTACGCGGCGGCCGGCGTGTTCATGATGTTCGTGTTCGTTATCACCTTCTTCGTCGCCATATTTACGCTGGATGAGCTGCGCATTGCCAGCCGGCGCAACTCGTTCCTGCTGTGGGTGGTGCACGACGAAAAGTCGACCTCGCTCTGGTGCGAGTACAATCTGATGCACCGGTTCATCAACGCGCTCTACTCAAAGTTCCTGCTGACGACGGTGGGCAAGGTGCTGGTCATACTGGCCGTCGTCCTGATGACCGGCGTCAACGTGCACAATCTGCTGAAGCTGCGGCAAAAGTTTGACCCCAACTGGTTCATCCCGGAGGAAACGTATTACAACCAGTTCGTGGTGAAAACGCACGAACACTACCCAAACGCCGGGTACGAGGCGATGCTCCTGTTCGGCAATCTCAACTACACGGCCGAGCTGCCCAATCTGATCGGCATTACGCATCGGTTGGAGAATCGCACCGACATACTGCACAGCTTCAGCTCGTGGGTGACTGCGTTCCAGGACTTTGTGCACACGCACTACGACAAGGACATTGCGGTGGATGCGCTGAGCGAGGCCGACTTCCGCAAGTACCTGAGCAAGTTCCTGTTCAGCTACGAGGGCGGCCGCTACCAGATGAACATCAAGTTCGCCACCAAGCTGAAGTGCGGCCAGCCCGCACCCAACATCACCGTCACGACGATGGACTTCAAGTTTCGGCCGTTCAAGGAGCGGGAAGAGTACCTGCCGGCCAAGTACGCGGTGGAGGACGTGCTGGCGAGCAGCAACATCAGCACGGGCGATCACTACCGCACCCTGTGGGCGAAGATATTCGGCAACTGGGTGACGGACGAGATCATCGACACGGAAATCTATCGCAACATTTCGCTCGCCCTGATCGGCGTCATGTTCTGCTCGGTGGTGCTGATCGTCAATCTGCAAATCTGTTTCTGGATATTCGTTTGTGTGCTACTTACGCTCGTGAACGTTGGCGGGCTGATGCAGGTCTGGGGACTGACGCTCGATCTCGTATCCTGCATTGCGCTGCAGCTTGCCGTCGGGCTGTGCGTGGACTATGCGGCCCACATTGGCCACACGTTCCTGACGATCAACAAGGGCGATCGGAATCGGCGCAGTCTCGAGACGGTGCTACACATCGGGGCGGCCGTTTTCTACGGCGGCGGATCCACGATACTGTCCCTCTCGATACTGTCCGGCTCGCAGGCGTATACTTACAGGACGTTTTTCAAAATATTCCTTCTCGTGATTGCGTACGGACTGTTCCACGGTACGATACTGCTGCCAGTCATACTGAGCCTGATCGGGCCGGCCCCGTACAGCGGATCGCTGAACAGTCTGAACACGATCAACAACAATCCCAGTCCAACGAAGAAAGTGTGCCGCGAGGGCACGGAAATGATTTCCTTCATTGGCAAGGAAAAGTATACCCCGAACGGTACGGAACTGTAGGGATGTGTCGGCGAGGGAAGCGGAATTTAAAGCACACACGCACTTACACCGTCCGTGGAAGAGGGCTGGAGAAGTAAGATTAACGCGCGCAGACATTAGGAATAAGAGAGAGAGAGAGCGAGAAAGCTTAGCAGCAGTAGTGTATAAGTGTCCTCTGCCTCAAGCACAATATTGCCTGATAACTTTAATTGTGATCGATCATGTTCTCTTTCCTTACGCATGATTTTTAAGAAGTATTTTTTTTACTACAATTTGTACATATAATTGATAAGCAATAGAAAGAAGTTAAGGACGAGTAGAGAGAGAGAGAATCGAAACGATTAAAAACAAAATGTAATATTGTGGGAAATAAAAAGCGGTTACACATAGCAGATGCATTTCTATTACTAGCAGCCATTGTCGTGTTTCACTTTTCCTACATTCAGAAAATGAAATAACTGCTATCAACAGCGAAATTGAAATTCAGCCTTTCATCGTTTCATCGATTTTCGATCTAGAGGAGCAAGAAAATATTTACCCCGAATTCACTTGTCAAGATAGCAGCAGAACGCGTAGTGTGTGCGAGATAGCAGGTACAGAAAGGGATCGTGTTCGCACAGTGGGATTTTGGCAAGGCATTACAAATTACAGTCGCACAGATATTAGCAATTTTCTGCTAGTGGAGGCATTTTTAACACAAGTGAACGAGCGAAAATACAAAAAAATAATTTTGCTATTTGAAAAAGTTACGAAATATCGAAATAAAGCGTTGAAATATGCTCACAATCGGATTTAATGTTGATACAACCGGTAGGACGTTTTGGCCACCAGTACCAACACCATGGTAGCAGTGTGTGCACCCGCCTCATTCACACACAAGCACGGAACCACGCGCGCGCACGTTTACCGGTAGCACTTTTTCGTGACAATAGAGTACGCTTCCAGGAACAGATTAGTGTGCGATTATTCGTGGCGGCATACCCCGAGTGCGGTCCGAAAGTGTGTGCAGCGAAGTGGAGCGCAATAGTGCACGGTAGTTCAGTAGTTGGTGGAAAAAGTGTAGCCAAGCGTTCGGAAACAGTACAAATCCGGCACTGCTGTGTGTATGTGAGTGTGTGTGCACGCAGTGATTGAAGCAAAGAACGGGTAAAACGACGCGCCGGGTGTGTTGAAGCGACGCGTGGTGTGGTAGGAGCTACCCGGGAAAGGGAGGAAGGATAAAGAAGCGGTTTCTGCGCTAGCGTGTTTGTGTGCGTGTATGCTCCCGGTGCGTGCGTCCGTGGGTTCACGTGTGTTGGTGAGTGTTTGTCGTTTTCGCGAGAAGAAGAACCTTTGCTAACGGTGGAGAAACACCATTGCAGCAAACATCCCAGCAGCCAGCCCGGAAACAAACATGGATCTCGGCGGTACGACGAAGACGGCGACGGCGGCCACTCCGGAGTCCACGGTTGTAGTGGAAAAGTCCTGCCCCGTAGCGGAAGTCGCTGAAAAGCCTGCAGCAGCATCTGGCAAAAATGGTACGTTTTCACTTCTCTCTCTCTCCCCTGTCTGCTGTGTGCGCTTGCTGGCGCTGCAAGTTGTGTCAAGCATTTTTCTGCTGCTGCTGCTGCTGCTGCCCTACCAACGATGATGATTTGCGAATCGTCAGTGCGAATGACGCTCAAGCGAAGGAAGCTTTGCGCTGCGCGCGTGTTTTTCCACCGAAAACGATTGTAAACAATTTATTCCTGTGTTTTGGCGAGTGGTCAAATTGTGCTGTTGTATTGCGCTTTTCAGGACGCACGGAATTTGGTACGAGACTCAATTTAATTTTTTCATCATTTTAGGTTCGCTTCCAGACTCGAGCGCAGATTCAGTGAAAGATTCAGCTTGTGCTGCTGACTCCTCGCCCGGAAAGACAAACGAAGCGCCCAAGGAGCTGCTGACACCACCAACGCCGCCCAAGAAAGCGTCAGACGATGCTGATGCCGTCGCAAAGGCGGGAGAAACGAACAGCATAGCGGACGCCACAAAAAGTCCCGCAAAACAGCCCGCCGTGCCAAAGTCGACGGATAGTGGTGGACCTGTCAAGACTGCCGTTGGCCCGCCACCATGTGCCGACCAGATGGACGATAACGAAGATGACGAACTGCTGAAGCGCATGGAAGCGATTGAGAAGGGAGTGGATTTGGACGCGGTAAAGGAAGCGGCACACCAGAATGGTATGCCAGAGAAACGGATGGAAGTGTCCCAACCGCAACGGGATGCCGGGAAGGTGAACGATAGTGCCAAACCGGCCGCCGCATCGTCCTCTGAGGTATCTTCGGCTGCCCAGCCGAGCGCACTAAAGATGGATGCAGCTGACAGCGCTGTTGCGGCCGATCCCGTTTCAAAAGTGGCGGAAACGGTCAGTCCGAATACTAAACGGAAGCTTGCGCCGGGTGAAGAGGCCGCCGGCAATGAGCCGCAAATGAAAAAAGTGCACGTTGTGGCCGATGCGACCGATGGACCAGAGCCGAGTGTTGCCAAGCCAAGCGTGGAAAGACAAGACGCTCCCGCCAAGCAGCCGAGCGAAATGTCCACCGAACCGCCAGGACCGTCGGAACCGAACGAGAAGCCACCGTCGGTCGAACAGATGGAGGTGGATGAAGCTTCCTCCTCCCCGAAAGATGTGGAACTGTTGCCCGACACCGAACCGAACACTGAGTCCGATGCGATGGACGAAAAGTCGGAAGAAATCAGCTCGTCGGTAGCGGAAGAGCCCGTGCGCCAGGAGGGCGATTCCACCGCAAACAAAAACAAAGCAGAACACTCGAACGTGTCCAGCTCGGACGATAAGGGCGCGGGTGGTGCGACGACCACGACGACGACGACTAGCGAAACTCCAAAACCGGCGGAGAGCAGCGAAGTTTCCGCCTCCGTTCTGCCGACGCCTTCGGGCGATGAAGCCATGGAGGTCGATGAGGACGAAAACGACATAGCGGAGAGCAGCACGTCCGCCGATCCGTCTGCTACGGACGCAGTGCCGGTAGCGGAGCCACCGTGTGTCAAAAAGGTCGCGTACCTGTGTGGCGAAGACGAGGAACCGAAGGAGTCCGGTGTCGATGGGAAGGATTGTGTGGTTTCGACCGAGAAGCCAACAGCTGCCGCCTCGGCCGCAACATCCTCGACGCTAGCCGCTTCTACTTCCGGAGCAGCGGCACCGATGGAGGTGGTGGATTCGGGAGCGAAAGCATCATCCAGCAGTGTTGCAGACGCTAAACCAGCCACTAAACCAGTCACCGACGTCGAGGAGGATGTAGTGGACAGTAGCAACGTTGCCACCACGGTCACGGAGGAGGAGGAAAAGGTAGTGGTGAAGCGCACAGAAACGCCCACTACTGCATCAGTGAAGCTGCCGGAAGACAGTGTGGTCGGTAGCTCGCAACCCTCGTCCAGCAGCGATACGAAGAAACCGGCTTCAACGGAAAAGCGTTTGGACGAGCAGCTGCTGCGTGAAGCGGTTCACCGAAGCGGCTTGATGGCGGCAAAGGCTACTAGCACGCCGAACCACAGCACTTCGGCAGCTGTCGTCACACCGTCGTCCTCCAATCCCGCGACCCCGACACAGAAAACGCTGAACCCAGTAACGACATCCGCCGTCAGTTCGTCGAACGTCTACAGCTCCACGCCGATTCATCCTTCGTTCGGGAAGGTAAGCTCGGGCAATGTGAGCAAAATCACGAACCCACCATCGTCGGTCGAAACCAGCAGAATAGAGGCGGACGATACTACGACCACGACCACCACCACCTCCTCTTCCTCCCCATCCGCCGCCGCCACCAGCCGTAACGAGCAGTCGGTATCGCTGGCGGAGACAGAAACGACGGAAGACAAGAAAGCGGGCGATTTGACGTCCTCGACGAAAAGTTTGCCTTCCACCACAGAAACAGCAACGACGGGAACATCGGATTCATCGGCGAAGAGCACCAAGAAGGAGCTGCGGCACGAAGACTCCGGCAGCAGTTCCAAGGCTAGCCAGAAAACGGTTAGCGACGTATCGGAAGTGGACTCATGCACAGGTAGGTTTCGAAAGACGCTACACAAACGTGTAGGGTAGGATAAGGATTCAAACAGTGTATGTGTGACATGTTGAATATTTCATTTCAGCAGCCTCGGGTATGAACAGTACGGAAGAAATCAGCCTGTACGTGAGCAACGCCGGCAAGGTGAATGGCATCTCCTCGACCTCAGAAGGCTCGGATGTGGATGGTAAGACCGACATGACCAAATCATCGCTCGTGTCCATCAAGCGGGAGGACGACAGTAAAGCAAGCGTCAGTGCACTGCAGCTGGATCTGTCCCGTGCCATATCGCCCACGACCTCTGTCCAGCAGCAGTACGAAGTGAGCGTATGGTACGAGGGAAAGGAGCTGCAGTTCATGTCCGTGGAACGAATCCACGGCGGCGAGCGGGCAGCCGATCCGTCAGTAACCGCCGAGACGGTGGCGCACGATGCGTCCAATATCGATTCCTCTTCAAAGCAATCCTCGACTACTACCACCAACGGTAGTGTCAGCAGTATAGGGCCGTTCACGCTGCCGGGAGCGCAGGCGGGGGCTGCTGCGGCGACCAACGTTGGTCAATCGTCCGACAGTTCCTCGTCGTCGTCTGTTGCCACCGTAACCGGCGGTGCGGCAAAGTCGTCCCACTCCCTCACGGTGCCGCAGATGAAGCAAACCGTAATGGGGCCGAAGGCGCTCTGCGATTTGATGATTGACGAGTTCAAGAAGCTGCGGCGAACGTTTGCGCCGGACGAGGATGTCAGTGATAATGAGGAAAGTGCGCACGGTCTGCTGAAGACTCCGAAAACGCCCGCCGTCGGGGGACGAGGCCGCAAAGAAAGTGCAAAGAAGAGTGCTTCCCGTGGTCAGAAGCGTTCGAAGGCGGCCGACAGCGACGACGATGAGGATGACGATGATGTGCGCACTCCCCGTGCGTCCGGTTCGAAGCAACCGGCAAAGCGCGCGAAGGGCACCGGTGGGCTGGCCGCTTCCTCGAACGAATCTCCCGTCGCCAGCTCGTCCAGCACGACGCCCAAGTCCAAATCGGTGCACCAGGAGCCGAAGCAGTTCGACATCTGCTGCTTGGCCCGGTGGACCGATCGCAAGTACTACGCCGGCCGGGTGACAAACTACCGCGAGGACAATAAGTACGTGGTGGTGTTCGAAGATGGCTGCTCCAAGACGCTGTCCCGGGACATTATCGTGTTCGGGGAGGACGGTGTGCTGCCGATAAAGCACCACTCCATACACGCGCTGACCGGCGGTGACACGTACGAGCCCGCCATCGTGGAGGAGATCAAGCGCAACGATGCCAATGAGGTCGTATACGGTGTGCGAACGGCATCCAGCACGCTGGAGGTGACGGCCACCGACATCTACCTGACCGACGAGCAGGCCAAGTGGATCCACAACGCCTGCAAGGACAAACCGGACCCGATTCAGATGCTACGTGCGCAAGCCGCCGGTACGGGCGGCAGTGCCGCAGGCGAGGACGCAACCGGTGGCAACGCAGGGAACGCACCGGAAGGAAACGCAGCCGCGTCCGAGCTGACGGCAGAGTCGGGCGACAAAGGTGCACGTTCCACGCGCAGCAAGCGGGGTGCGAACGATAAGTCGATGACACCTGCCACACCGGAAGCGGGCTACTCGGGCGGTGTTGGTAAAAAGGGACGCCGAGGACGAAGGTAAGCGAGATTTGGTAACGCTTGGGCGTGTGGAGAAGGGTGAACAGCAAACAAATGCAGTTGCAGTGGACAGAACCCGTCCTTGCAACTAGCTTTTTGACCATCTGCTAACAAACGGATAGAGCTGTGTTGAGTAGAGCGCGACCACCAACGGTAGGGGGATCGCTAGAAGAAGGAGGGACGATCGTCACAAGCCGTGTGGAATGATTTTGTAATCATCTTTTCTTCTTTTTTTCGCTATGTTTATGTATTTATAGGCTTTCATAAGCGTGTTCTGACAACAAAATGCGCCCTTCTGTCCAATCACCGTTCTACACTTTTCATACATTTCTCTGTCCTTCCTACCACAAACACACTGATACTAAATAGCATAGCAATAGTATACTTACCAACACCACCTCCCAACCAACCACTTCCCCCACTACTAAAACTACCACTAAAATACTCACCAAAAACTTCAGAATTCCATCAACGGAGGGACGGAATCTTCCGACATTTTTAAAGCAATGACGACTGTGGAACGCAAACGAAGCATACGTGTAGTTCGTATATCCCTTTTTCCTTTTGAACCCGGAACGATGTATTTTAGTATATCATGATGTGTGGTGGCCCTGAGGAAATTTGGGACGCGGAGTGAAAAGGAATGCTATTTTGTTTTTCAATCTTGAATCATCATTATGAGAGCGTTCTCTCTTGCGCTTGCAAACTGGACACACACCTTCTGTTTCCTGTTCATACAAACACACACACACTCACACTACTGATGTGGACCGATGGATCCTCGTTCCATGTGCGTCATCTTTCCCTCGCGTAGCCCTCCCCGGTTACCACCAGCACAGAACCGTGGGAGAGAGGCATTTGGTGCTTCTGAGAAGCTAACAGTTAGAACCTCACGCACGATATTCGACCTACAGAGAAGCATCATTACACACAAATCAAATTGTTTGGCATTCCTAATCCACTCGACAGCACGACAGCAACGTCTTGGGGCGGAAGTTTACAGCAGACAGTTGAGTAGAAAAAGAGCAAGAGAGAGTGAAAATGGTGGGTACGAGGCGCACAAGTGCTTGTGCCCTGGCATGCTTTAGAATTATAAGCTTTCCCCATGCAAAGTTTTGATTAGCAGCACATTAGTAGAGCAGCGACAAAGTAAATGAGCAAAGAAAGAGGGAGAGACAGAGAGACAGAGGCGCAATCGCGCACAGAAAGAAGGTAATGTTTTATGATTAAGGGGAAGTAGGTGTGTAAGTTAGAGTAGTAAAATGCAGATAGCGATTAGTGTGTATCGTCGGTGTGCCACATCATCCACAAGCTACCTTTAATCAGTAATAGCCGTAACAGCAGCAGCAGCATGTCTGAGAACGTGCGGAACAATGCTAAAATGCCCCATAATCGCGCAAATTTCGAAACTATATCTACACAGTGCTGTGTATTTTAATCAATCTCGCCATTAGCTATTCGGTGTCCACACATTTTGATGCTGCATGTCCTTCCATGCGCGCGCGCGTCTCTTACAGTTTGATTTACCCCTTGCGCGCAGAGTTTGTCCTGTAGGCGTAAAAGTGTTGAACTCTCAGATGCTGCTATTTTGTAGCGCAAAGGAGTAGGGCGTAGTTTAACATCGGGAACATCATCCTGCAAAGATAAATGTTGAATTAGAGGAGAGGAAAAATAGTTGCATTATATTTCACTGGTGTCTAAAGCGGTGCAACCTGCAATAAAAACAAGTCAGTTAGTAGAGAATGCAATCGAGTATTGTAGTGGGATTTGGTGCTCACTACTGCTACCACCACTACAACTACTACTACTACTACTGCAGCAGCAAGAGGCAATTGCCCACATTTTAAAGTGAAGCAGAAAGGGGAAGACTGTATCTTTTAATCTCTGTTTGGTTCTTACTAAATGCCGTACTTTAAAAACAGACAGTACTATATATAGGAGGATAGGATGGAATGATCGTTACTAGTAACGTACGTTTTTGCTGATATACATAGGCATCTGATTTTTGCGCCTCTCCAGTAATTGGACAACCCCCTCTCCCCCTACCTACTAGTAACGGTAACGAAAATGTATTATGTGTTTCTTCCATGAATGTAATGACTTTTAACCGGGACATTACTCCAACGCTAGTTTGATATATATGCGAGGACATTAAACCCTAGAGTATCTAGTAAATAGCAAACAAAACAAAACAAAAAACTATCAGGCGGACTAATTTGGCGTATAATATAGATATATACGACTATATACGTATACACAGACACACCTACACCTATGAATTTGATGTAAAATAAAAGATTGGAATAAAATGTTCTTGTGGCAAGATAAAAATATGGTAAACACGGAGCAAGAGACAATGATGAATGATCATCTCATCCCTTAGGTTTTGCACACAACAGACAACTCATTAATTTTGATACCGTACAGACACAGGCACAGCACCAAAATATAATCCCGTTTTTTTGTCTTGATCATCCCTTCTTGGGTGCATCATGCCTAAGGAGGAGTGATCACGGTGCGGTGCAAAACGACAAGAGATGGACGAAAGTGCAGGAAGAAAGGATTGAACCTTCCTCTTCTACACACCTCTATATCAAACATTATGTAAAAACTCACCGGCCCTCGTAAGCAGACTTACACAGATGTCTGCGGCCAAGCCTCTGTTTTTGCAATGGAAATATCAGAACTAGTTCATATGTTAGAAAATCATACAGGCGCGCACAAACGCATATACAAATTTAGCGACACGTTTTAGCGATGAAGATACAACTATAATAAACCACACGATCCCTTAAAGTAAAGCATAAAACAATGGTTCCACGTGAGAAGAAGAGCGCAAACTGTACGCGTGTTGAATGGCCGGCTAATCGAATAATGCACATTGATTCAAATGAGAATAAGCAAGGTTTGGAAGAAGTGTGTCTGGTAGTGTATTAGAGAAAAGGAAGGGGATAACCGATAGTGAACACCGATTTAAAGAGAACAGAGGGAACACGAACCCCCCGAACATGGATAAAGAGAATTGTTCCCACAAACACACAGCCACCCTGCCATGGGCCGAACAGCCGTGTGAATGCTGCAACATTCCGCCGTTGACGTAGAGGAGGAGGAGGTGGTGGTGCATCGCCTACAGCGTGCCGGATTGATGAGAGCTTCATCCAACCAGCCAAGCAAGCCCCAGCCGTCAACAAGTCGTCGTCATCCCAGCTTCCATCGCATTCGGCATCACGTCGCGTTCTGACAATCCGCAACTCGCGGTGCGTATGAAGATGCGCAGCGTTGTGTGCATTGTGCGCCAGATATCGAAACACACACACACACGAACTCTGCTGCTCTAGGCTGCCAACTCGCAAAGGTTCTCTATTAAAACCCGGTTCAATAAACAAACCACCCAGACAAAAACGGATGAGAACAATATCAATGCGCGTTACTGAATTTACTCTCGCGGGGGCCCACGTCCAGTGCGCGGGGACTCACGTTCTTTTAGCGGAACCAAAAAGGAGAGAGTGATAAAACAATTGTAAATTAATGAAATATGTAGCGACAAAACATCCAATGGTTCAAATATATATTGTCTTGTGTGCGCTGTGTGAGGAATGCCAAACATTTTGACTGTGGAAAAGTCGTGATTTTTAAAAAAACACGCAACAAATAGGAATGTAGAATGAAGACATAATTACATACTTTACTGCACAACGTTAATGATTGCCGCAATTTAATAGGAATGTGAGCTTTTGTCCTTTTTTGACTCGAAAATCCACCCTTTTTGATGCTAGCACACACCACACCCCCTTTTGCACACGAAAAGTGGTGGTGGGTCATGGCAGAGAGGGGGGTGGAGTAGACGTTTGGCAAAATGTTTGGCATTTGTCCCTATGTATCACACTTTTTACCTTCTTCGAAAATACACATTGCCACCTGCGCGCGCGTGTGTGTGTGTGTACCATTGGATGTAGTGTCTAGTGTTGGAGTTAAAGTAACCAAACGTTCGTTGTTCGTTCTTTGCAGAAAACAACTCCCGCCACCAGAACACATATCGGAATGTAGCGATGTATCGGATGGTTACGAAGAAGAAGAAGAAGTGCCTGTCGTTACAAGCCCCGAAACCGGACTCGACGCAGTGAACGGTGTGCAACCCGAGCTGCAGCGCACCGAGCAGGAGTCGGTCCTTGCCAGTAAGTTCCCGTCCGAACATAAGGAGACTTGCGCTTGTCGGCTGAACCATTCCTATAATATAGCTTGCTAACCTTTGCTTTGCTATTCCATTTCACAGGAATGTACATCGCCTACGAGTACTTTGGCAACGATGGTAAGGACTCGCTGGATCAATTGCTCGGACCGATTCCCGTAAATGCAAAAACGCTATTCCGAAACAAACACTTTCTGCTATCCTGTACCGTTCCTTCAAAGGTAGGGAGAAATGCCGGGTAACGCCACGTGATTGGTTGACAGACTTACGGTAACGCTTTTTCCTTCCTTCTAGAGCACTGAGGCGAATGCGAAACAATTTTCCAACACCCCGTTCGTGAAGCAACACATTCGGCATCAGATAGAGGCGGGTGGCGGTAAGGTGTATGAGTTTTTCGAGGACGTCCCGAAGAACAAGTACAAACAGTGTAAGCTAATTGCGCCCCGTCCTTCCATCACGGCGATGTACGTGCAGTGCCTAGCGAGCGACATTGTGGTAAGGAGCAGCAGCACACGCAGCTAAACAAAAGCTTGTGAAAGCTGCCAACTATGAGGTGCAGAAGCAGCTCCTTCATCTGTCCCCTTGTCCCTTTGCAGGCCGTTTCGCACGAGTGGATTATACAGTGCTGCCAGGTGCTGATGCTGGTGGACCACAAACCGTATGCGCTGCCGGCTGGCTGGTCGTTTCTCGAGAAGCGTTTCATCGACTGGGGCTGTGGGCGGGCAAAGGACAAGCGGGCCACCGCCACGCCGTTCGCCTCGGTGTGCATTAATGTGGCCAGTCTGTGCAAAGATTTCAACGATTTCTGGAGCCGGGTCTGCAAGCTGGCCGGCGGTACGGTGCGACTGATCAAAACCGAGTCTGATATTACCGAAAACCTGACCGGCTACCTGCTCACGGATCAAGAATTTCCCGAGGAGATCAAGATCAAAGCGACCCGCAATGGGCTGCTTGTGGTGTCGACCGTTTGGGTGGTGCAGTGCCTGATCATGGGTCGCGTCTGCCATCCGAGCAGTAACGAAAAGCTAACACAGATCTATCAGGAAGACGACTATTAGTCCCGGGACGTATGCAACAACGTATGCGGGCTGTGGTAGATAAGTTCTGTTCGTTTAGAGGGGGGGTCTAGTGCTATGTTTGTTACGTTTTCATAGTTGGATAAGGCGAAATAAATCGGCGCGAACAAAACATTCGACACCTTTTGGGATGTGCAAAAGGTGCATGTGAACGTTTCCAGCAGAGCGCTGAGAGAAAGCGAAAGAAAACGAAAAGCAACGACTTACCACAAACGCTCCAATACACCAAACCGATAGAAACGTCTAACGGTTTTTTCAAATGCGCGTCTCTGTCAGCGAAGCCGCATAACGCATTTGACAGAAATCAAACACGTTGGAAGTGTGCCGATTGCGGGCAGCTGTCAGACCCGTCTCGAACTTGAGCATAATAGAAATCCGGCCCCCGTTTCTGTTTGTGGAATTTTGGGTGTGAAAAACAACGGCGAGTTATTATCGCTTTGTGTGGTACTGCTGCATCCTGGACCCAGGTAGTGGCACTAGTGTTTACAAACATATACACACTAACGTTTCCACGCTTCGGTAGCCTGTAGGCAACGTGCGGTATCCTCTGCCTGTGCCCGCCCGGGATCAAGCTTCGAGCACATCGCCATCCCTGTTGCGTGTAGGTCGCGGTCAAGAAAGTCGGCCAATCACGACGCATTTGTCGCAGCCGCCGCTTCCCCGGTACACTACAGTGTGTGACGCACAAAGGGGAGCAGCAGCAGTGTGTGCGGGACCCGCTTACTCATCGGCATAATCGGTGTATTCGGGAGTTGGGTATTGATATCTGCTGACCCGCTGCTAATGCCGTCTAGAAAGGGTGAATAAGAGTTGCATCATTTTATTATTTTGTCTGCAAAAAGTGTGTTGTCCATTGACGTGTGGTGCAAAGGAAGTGCATTCTCTGGTGTTGGAGTGGTGTGAAATCCGTGCTGATCGGTGTGCTAACGTGCAAGAAAGGCCTTTAAAAAGCAGAGAGAAAAGTTGCACAAATTGTGCATCGCAACGGAGAGTGGCAAGTTTCTTTGTGGCAGCATCAAGCGAAAGCGGGTGAAGCAACATCATCGAAGCAAGCAGTTCGAGACACAACTACCCTAAATTCCACAGCACATCGACGGGAGCAACGGCGCCGGAAGCCAATGAAACTGCGGCAAACAGAATGAGCCTCGCAGAAGATAACGATTACATGGTGAGTATTATAAGCATGACAGTGACGGGAATTCCGTTCTTCGCCACTCTGTATAGCTCTAGTTGTGTACGTAGGTGCACAAGCAATATGGTAGCAGCGTCCGTTGATAAGCATCGCCAGCATATGGAATGGCATGAAATGCTGTGTGTGTGTGTGTGTGGTGTGGCACAGTGCGTGCAAACCAATTGCTCCAATGCGTCTGCAGTGCATTTACTGACGTGGCGGCTAACATTGAGATGGCTTTTTTTTAGCCAAGCTTGCTGTTGATTGCATCAGACAGTTGGGCTGCAGCTGTGCGTCGAATGGCATCAACCACCACCACCAGCATGCCATGCGAAGAAAGGAAGGGGTAGGGGTACTACTCTAATACTCTCAATTCACTTTTAGGTCACACAGGTAGTGTGAGAGAGAGAGGGAGAGCAGTGGTGTGCGAGAGCGATAGATAGCTCCGGAGGGGATTGAGCTCATCTGAAAATCCCGCATTGCACACGCGAGTAAGCCCGCATAATCCACCCGTTTCGAAGCTTTTCGAGGTTTGGAAGAATTGTGGTGGTTTTTATATGCAGTTGAGCGTTAGTTATGCTGCTCTGCTGTATTGTACATGAATAATGAGCTCAATTGCAAGGATTAATAACTTACTTGCTCCCATCCTTAATGAATCGTATACAGAACCAGCACATTAGCCCGATAGTCAGTTACATTTGGAACCAAAATGTAGTTTACTTTGGTGGCTGAAACCATTAAAAGCACCCTTATAAATCAGTCGCTCAATTAACGCTACTAGCAATAACGTGTAATGTGGGCCAACGAGTGCGACTGGTACGAAATGAATGGCCAGTGTTTGGCGTACCTTTTCGCACGTTCTCACCTCGCCTGAGGCGTCTCCTCCTTTCTCCACAGATTCATAAAAACCCCCCCTGTCGCCACACGTGTCGGGAATACGTTCTAGCTTTACACAAACAATTTAAAATTCCCCCCACCCTCAGATAACGGTTCGATGACTCCCTGGTACACCTTTTCGTCCGGACATTTGGGATGAAATTTCTACAACGCCATTTCATCACACACACACACTGACGACGACTGATTCCAACTTTGTTTGCGCAGTATGTTGGGCTAATTTGGACGAAAATTTTGCTGCGCATTTCATAAAACCATTTTCCCAATGGTTTGATTGTCCAGTACCCTGGGAGGGGAAGAGGGAGGACGTACCCAGTATGCGAGGATAATCTTAGAATTATCAACAGCGCCCGCGCATGCAACATATTGAAACCACCTTATCACTTATCAATACGATGCAACAACGTAGCGGGAGCCGCAGGTTGAGTGTGCCGAGTGGTGGTTTGGCGCGTTGTACGATGCAATGCACCTTATTCAAAACATCGATCAAGTTCAAGGATTTTTACAATTTCTACTTCATCCTACTGTCGACTTTTCATTCACTTATTTTTCGATTCGCCATGCACAAAAAACGCTGCTAGCAAGCCGGCGGCAGGATGGAGTGGAGTGGATGACGAGATTCAAATTCTAAATAGCAAACGGGGCATACCAGGTTGATAACAGGGGCATAGTGAAAGAAGAAGCCGGCAACAAGATTAAGCGTGGCTGCGCGGTTATCATTGCTTGCTTGCTTGCTTGCTTGCTTGCTGCCTTATGTAATGAAGGTCAATTCTCTTTCCATGAACAGTTTGAAAACTCTGAAGTTTGTGAAACTTTCCAGTAAAAGGATGGTCAGGAAGGGATCACGATCGATCGATCATAAAATCTTCCAAAAACCGGTCTAGGAATGTTAATTCTGTTGCTTTCCACCGGCCCTGGAGCTTAAGGTGCGCTGATTAACGAAGGGGAGAAGGTCCTTTATCCTTAGGGCGGGTAAAGGTGGTAAAGGAAGCGAACAGTAATAAAAAAACCGGTTTTCACGTTAACTATTATCATCCATTTTAATTGACCTACCTATCCCAATTTCGATCGTGAATATAGTGATGCAACTGACAAGAAGTGATCGCGCTGGGATGGCATTAAGAAAAAGACGCATCGTCCTCCTCTCATTACACGCCAGAGAAAACCCATCGCAAGAAAAAAGTGAATGGAAAAAAGAGGAAACAAAAATAAATGCTTTCCCCAACTGTTGGCGCTGTTGGAAAGAAATAAAACCGAATTTTCACCATCCTCTGTACTCTGTACGATGCGGATCTGTGCTGAAAAAAAATGATGAAAACAAGCGGAAGAACAACCGCAATGAAAATGCACCGAAACGGTTGGCTGACGAACGATGGAAAAGTGGAAAAGAAAAGGACAGAAAAAGAGCTTGCTTGGATGAAAAATAAGTAGCCGAGAGTGCGAAATGGAATGAAACAAACAAACAGTGGAGAAAAAGGGCACAACAAAACACAAACTCATCCCCCTCCATCTCGCCGGGAGAAAGACGCGCATTTAAGGGCAAAAATAAGCAAAAGAGCATTATGAAAGGCTTGGTTAAATTTTTGCCAACAAACTCAACATATCATACACACACACACACACACACACACACACACACACACACACACACACACACACACACACACACACACACACACACACACACACACACACACACACACACACACACACACACACACACACACACACACACACACAAGCGCAAACGGTCAGGCTTCGTTTCGCTTCGCGGATGTGTTTGTGTTGTTCTTTCACCCTTCATCTCCATCTTCCAGAACCGGCGTCTTTTTATTCCTATTTTGTTATGCTGTTTACACACACACGGGATTCCTTCTTTTTACCTTATGCGTTGATTAATTCTAGCAACATAGCTCATGCCCTTCGTGCCGCCTTGCTTCCCTCTCTTCCCCCGGTTTCGCCTTTCTTTTATGAGTGTGTTCTCTTTTTTACACCTTTACACGGTTCTTTTTTTTTCCTTATTTTCATTTCACTTGTTGCGTTTTGCTTCCTCCTTTTCCAAAGCTACAGGTGAGTGACCACGGCAGAGGCAGAGGCCCGATGTCTTCCCCTTGTTCTTTCTCTTTCGCCAACAAGATTTGAAACGGTTTGCCATGGAAACGGGAAGAAATAACGCACATTTTTTTTCGAGATTCAAACGTAAGCTTCTCAATGTGTGTCTATGTGGCTTGTGTTACGTTCCAGGGAGGAAAGACGCGTACAACGGAAAAAACGCGCCTACTAAGACGCCTGCTTTCTTGTCATTATTGCGCTATATGGTGGGTAGCTTCTATCCCATTTGGGCTTTGATTTCTTTTCCTTCACCTTTTCTTAGACATTCGGTCCAAAGGTTTAGGCTGTTGTTGTGTTTTTGGGGATGCGAGAACGATGAAAGCAATGATAGAGCAGTGTCGGTTTGGGACCTCCGTTTTGTTGTGGACGGAGTTGAAGAACCTGGTCAGAATTTCCGATCTCCCCAACAGTTTCTTGTCGATCGCCGTTGAAGCTGGTGGTTGCGTCACAGGATCATCTTGAACGCGCTTTAGAACAAGTTTTTGTGTGTTTGTGATTCTTCCGCTCTTTGGAGCAAGCGTGTCGACGGTGTGAGGTTGACAACCTTGTGTATTTTATTAACATCAAAATGTAAATTAGATATCTTCATATGTACATCGGTGCCGCCTATTCATCGATCCTTCAGGATGTCTCACTATGTAAGTATTCCAAAATGGCCGTGCGTTAAATGAATGAATTGTTTCATCATGTATCATGGCTTGCTTGGTTCAAAATACATTTTTGCGATATGCTGTGCTCTGGTGCATTCCCTATCAATAAGCTTCTTCCTCGACCGCCCTTACTCCCTTCGCACGCAAGTGTTGGCGGCTATATTGCGACGTATCTTATCGAAGTACGGGGAGGACCGGTTCGTACCCGTTCATAAGATACGGAGGCGACGGTGAGCAATAAAATGTGGCCAATTGTACTCTGGCGCGGGGCACACTTCTCGAACTATCAGTGATCGTCGCTGTACTACAACAATGTCGCTGCTTGATGGTGAACGAAAAAAGGGTACGAAAGGCCCATTGGAGGTGTTTCTCTTCTCCCTCCGTAAGCTAAATACGTTTTGTAATGAAAACAAGCGCCCTTGAACAGGGGTGGGTAATCTGAAGCCCTACTGTGTACGACGTGATAAATTACAGTACACCCTGGGTACTACTACTGCTGGTGGGCGATAAAATCTCTCTTATCCAATGTTTACCTCCCGGTTTAAATCGTGTGTCGTTTCGAAAACGTTACTTTTTACGGTACTGTACGCGTGAGTGTCGGATGGATTACCACACACGGACTCGATCAGCGATCATAATAAAGTTCCGAACGCGCTTGCTTTAAACATAACAAAATCCAAATTTTGTTGTGAATCAATCACAAGTTGGCGGAATTCGTACAAATCTTTCTCTATGGTCTTCTAAGACTCTTACACACGGGCAAGATATGACTGTTTTAAGGGAGAGGGAAGCAGAGCAATCGCAACTTAGAGTTCTCTTCTTTCCTGCTGATAATAATTATCGCGCCTCCGTTTTCCTCAACAGCCCCCTATCGCTAAGCGCTATTGCCAGCGCACAGGAAGCGGTGCACTGTGCCAAGGGGCATGGCCTGCATGGGTAGGCAGGTGGCAGGTTCTGAATAGAAAAGATTAGTCCTAGAGCGCTCCGAAGGTCCGATTGTGTCGGATGCAAAGTTCGAATTTTTAGTGCATGTGCTGAGAAGATGCTAAGAGCCATTTGTCTCACAAACCCCCTTTAGAGGAGCTGGGCTGAGCTGGGGACATTTTAGTCCTGGCCAATGTCTAGTCCTATTAGCCAGCCGCTGCCTGCAACATGCAACAGGCACAGCGACAGTCTTTCGGGCACCGGTGTCGGGGTACTCCCGTAGGGGTCAGTTAATTACATTACGATGGATTTTTAATGCCATGAGCGCGCGCGCCCAGTGATACGAAGCCGAGCGACGGGCAAAGGGTCGACTAATAGAGAGGAAATATTCACACACACACACACGCGCGCGCTAGAGCATACCAAGAAGGTAGTGTAAGTAAGCCGCTACTGGACGCCGGTGTGTAGATTGGTTTTCGCAAAATTCGTAACGGCGATCGGCGCCGAAGATGGAAGGAAAAGATCACCCCCGAAAGAGCGAAACACAGAAGAAATCCCACCTCAGCAACGCGCGTTCACCCCAATCTGTGCCCAAACGACGACTGCGAGAGAAAGCCATCATAAAGAGAGAGGGAGAGAGAGAGAGAGAAAAAGGGACAGCAAAAAGAGAGAGCATAGCGCGAGGCATCACAAACGCACGGGTACATGCAGACAGCTTCTAGAGGGTAGTTCCGGGGTGTAGAGTCGACTGGGGTGTGTATGTGTATGTTGGGTCAGGTGCGCCTAATGGCTCATAAAACGGTGCGCCACCACCTTTCTCGTTATCCGTCTCTCTCTCTCTCTCTCTCACACACACTCGTTTACGCTCTTTCACTTCAATAATTGACCGGCGGAGCGTGCACGATTTTGGTTCGCGCATCCGCGGAAACCTCTTAGTACCGGTTGAGACTTCGCGTGGTACTGTCGCAGGGATCGAAGAGCTCTCACTGCCGCCGGTTTCGTGTGTTTCGGTACGGGCCGCAAGGGCGCCCTGCGAGTGAGAGGAGCAGTGTCTGTGATCGTCTTGCTGCAATAGAAACGAAAAAAACAAGCCCTGAATTAAGCTTTTGTGGCATCCTTTTATTTTGCACGTAAAAGCGTGAAGCCAAATCTGCCACGTAAAGTGGTTTCGCGCTGTACAGTGCACACCTTGTCTGCTCCATTCGCCTGCTACGACCATGAAAAACGGCCTATGTGGCATGTGTGGAGCGCGCCCGTCTATGTGACCTTCGCGAAGGGTTCTTGATAGTTTTGTGATACGGGGCCGGGGATTAGATCTTCGGAGTAAAGCACTTATCGCGCACGGTTGTATATAATATTGAGGATAAGTGTAACAACCCGCTCTGAAGATGCTCAGAAAGGTTATGCAAACGTCGCTACATTTTGAGCGATCGCCGCCCCACTGCAACACGATGCTTGGTGTGCCATGAAAAACGAAAAAGGGTGAACAGTGAGCGTGCATATGTGTGTGTCTGTGCTGTTGTGGTGAAAATATTGCCAAGTCTTCAAAAATGTGGTTGAATCATCGCGGGGAGTTGAGCGTTGGTGGAGTGAAATAATGGGCCCTCGTTACTATCGCGCATCTGGAGGAGGCTGCCGCCGCTGCAAGTCTCGAAAAGCCAGATGAAAAATCAATTATTATTCCACGTCCAACTTTGTAAGTCCGTCGGAGGGCGACGGACGGCTCTTAAACATCTTGAGGAGTGACATTGCCTAGAGCACGGCCGCATGTGAAGTGTCAAGATTAGAGAGTGCCGAGTTTTTGATAGTGAAGGCATTCGGAGAACGCCCGAGTGTGTGTTGTTTCTTGAGAAAAAAAAGCGCTTAAAGACAGCAGCAATATTTCGGGGTGAAGTGTTAACACGCCTATCAGTAGTAGCAGCGCGTAAGAGACGCGAGGAAGCAGCTGACATAGAAATCCAAAAACCATTCGACCGGAAACAAGCGGCCGAAAAGCCCTGTACTCTCTATACCCGGGGGGAAGTTCGGGAGCTACTGCGATACCCCTGCAGTTACGAGCCGGGGGAACGAAACGGCCATTGGCCTCGGTGGCTAGAGGCGCGGTGCGCTAGTGCATGCGGCAAATAGTGTTATAGCTCGTGGCACAAGCAGATAGTGTGTGGAGGAGCATCAAGCAACAAGCAGGCAATAAGTGCCACGGAGGCATCCACCGCGCACGGTAACGCACGCGTAACGCCTCTCCCGGGGAGTAGTAGAGCAAAGTGAGCCGCACCGGTGCTGATCGTTGCTCGCGCAATTGATTAATATTTCATTGGGCGAAACGACGAAGTGTGTTCGTCGGTGGCTACGTTGATCAACTGGAAAACGCTACCACGAAATCAAACGCCGCGCCTTCCCGTGGAAAAATCGACAGTCAGTCACCCGGTGGAGATCATGATGGAGGGTGATATAAACAATTTTCTCTTCGGCGTACGTATCTTATTTTTTGTTTTGTTTTTCGTCGTATAGTTTCCTTCTTATTGTTTGCAGCTTGTTGATTTTCCCAGTCCACTTTCTATCTTGGGTTTGGTACTTTCGATGGGCGAAGAAGAAGGCAGTGCGCAAAAGGCCTGTAGGAGGTAAAGAAGTAGGAGAGAAAGGAAAATAGTCTGCACATTAATATATAAGTTTAATATGTCGCTTACGTTTGCGGATGTGGATGTACAGATGTACAAATAGAGCCATTTTGCTTCCTGTTTTTGAGACCCTCTAAGACCAGGTGTGTAGGTAAAAATCCCTTGTTTTGTCGTTGGATGTTTTGAGGCTTAACAGTTGCTACGCGTTATGATTAAATTAGTACAATGGTTTAATTTAATTTTTCATTAGAAATTAGAAACTTCAATAGAAGGTCAGTGTTTCTATTCCTTCGTCTTCTTCTGCTTAACACACACACACACACACCAGTTCTGCAGCCGGTTCTTATCAGACTCGTTCGGCACAAGCATACGTGCACTCAGGCGAGATAAGGTGGAGGGTGTTTAGGTTTGGCTATGCATCGAAGGCGAGCATTTCACCTTCACTTCAACCATTTTGTGCAGCCCCAACAGGCAAACAGAATTGAAAACAATGTTTTGTCGTGTCACTTTGTTTTTTTTTTGCTCGTCTCCCCAGGTTTCTTCGTTAATGCTAACCGAGGCAACTTTTCCATAAGCTGCGTTAGTCAGCGCAACCATATGGATGCGTGTGCAAGTGTTTTTTGTTTGTGTGTGAGCAACTACCCCATGGATAGAACCTTCCCGAGACTTCCTGTACGTGTGTTGTTGCCACCTTTGCTGCAATGTTTTTTTTCCCCAATCCACCCTGTGTGTGTTTCTACCGGCATAAAGCCGGCATTAGAGAGAAAAAAACGCCTCCACCGGACGACTGACTGTACAAAGGTAGTGCATTTAGCATCCGTCAAAGCAACCCCGAATGGGAAGGTACCACGTCGACAAACACAGGCGAAGGCTACCGCGGTGAATCCAACTCTCTCGCTCCATTGGTGTTGGTGAGAGCGGCGGCCCACGAGATGCTTGCGCAAAACCGCAAAGTGCTCGCTCTCATCTCCCGCTCTATAGACACCGCGCGTGGTCTCCCCCGAGGTGTGCCCTTTGCGAACCGCCGCCCTCCCACGAGCCGCCTCCTAGGCAAGAGAGCAGCAGAATCCAAAGCGAAAAAACACGTGCTCGCTCGGTCGCTCGGTCATTTGCGTTTGCCACTGTGCCCCGAGCACAAAATAGTCAACGTAAGCAACTGTGAGCTGTGGGGAGTGAGCAAACTGGTTTCCCTGGCAGCGCGCGAGCTTTACTGCTGACGTACCGCGGCCGTATCGCGCTGGAGAAGGGCTTTCGTGTCTCTGTGTGTATTGGTGGTAGCACCGCTAATAGGTATAGTGCCTAGGCGTTGCGAAGGACAATTTCCAATTTGCCGGTCGAACTGGTGCTGGTGCCGGGGCCGGTTCTTCCATTTGTAGCTCCAAAACGGTGTGATAAGAGATGACGCAATCCCGCTGGAAAGACCGGCGTTTCGATACGACGACGCCTCTCTTTCAATGACGATGTGATGGCGCTTTTGTAGAGCTGATCAATCTTTTCCACCAGAATGGACAAAGAAGGAGCCAGCAGAGTAAGGTGCCTTGGGAGCCTACGATTTGTCCCTGACGCATGACATTATTATGTCCGACCGGCGGCGTGGCGTACGTTCTTTACCTCGTCCGCCGCATCGTTCGTTGCTGTTGTTGACCTCATTTGGGCTACGGTATGTGTTCGTGCGTCTGTGTGTGTGTGTGTGTGTACATAGACAGGGTGTGCAAATAACGCCCGTGTGTATCGATCGCGAAGCATGCTATGCTTTCTCCCCGCGGAATTGAAGTCGTCGTCATGGCTTTTGGATCGGTCCAAAAATGAATGCTGATGTATTGCTGATGCCTGAAATGGGATGGATGGTGAAGGGAGATGGTGAGGGGAGTGTGAGCAACGGCCGAACGGTACAATCGTGGACTCCCCACTCCCCCGAAACCACCACACCCATTAGAAGCCATTCTTTTCGGTTCTCGTCTTAGCATCATCGTCGGTGGAGGCGATGCCGCCGCAGTCATGCTGTGGTAACGGTTTTTTGAATTCTTTTACGCCCATTTGTGTATTCGTGTTATGTATGCTCAGCTCGTTCATTGACTGCCATTTGCCAGATTTTGTTCGTGCAGCATGGCGGGGAGTGGTTGGGATTGAGTTGTAAGCATGTTTTTAAGAGACATTATTGCATTTTAGTGTAGTTTAGTTAGTATCAATTATTCCAAAGTTTCGTGCGTACAGCGCTGATTGGTCCAAGCAAGCCATGCATGGTGACCTTAAAAGCTTTCCCATCTTATCGACCTTTCGGTACGGTGTCATTGAATAAATTGGATTTTTTCAATATCAAACCTCTGTTAATTCATCCATGTGTTAACTTAATCAAATTGCCAATTACCACGAAACTGTAGCACACGCTTTCGACAGCCTCTGTTAAATTACCCCAAAATACCGGTCACGTGCTCTTAGTATATTCTTATTTTCCTGCCCGGTACTCTTTTACCCTCAAAAAACCGGTTCCTTTCGCCAGCTTAAAAAGACTGACTCGCTCAATCTGTCCGAAAGTTCAAAGAGCCATTAAACGTGTCCTTTCGCTGCGTCTCTGACACAGCGTCGTAGTAGCAGGATAGCGAATGTGTTGCTTGAACGGATTTTGCGTAACCCATGTGGAGAATGGAACTGGTACGCGTTTTTTCCTCCCCTGAGACGTTTGAATTTCATTTTTGCACTGTCTTTGTTACCTTTTGCTCACACGAACGCACCGCGTCGCGCATGGGCTTGATGCTGGTGCGGATGCCGCTCTCTTTCAATTTTCAAACCTGTACGAGCTTACGAGTCTCCGGTGAAAGTTGTTACATGAATGCATTTTTTAAAACCGGCGGCACATTTTTACAGACTACTTTTCGTTGTTTGGACAGCAAAAAAAGGGTGGATTGATAGAGAGATTATGATAGTTGAACGGAAAGGAAGTGCCTGGCCTGGTCCTGTTGCGATATCTGGATATTTGGGTGCAGTAAAACCGTCCAAATGCAAACCAGTTAGCAGCCCATGGCCGATGGCCTCGACATTTCGTGTTTGTTAGAGAGCTGAGAATAACTTTTTTTTGGGTTCGATTAAATCCGAGAAAAAACGTGTCCCAGTAGACACGTGCTTGATTTGTGCACCACGCGCAATCGTTGCTAGCATATTTGCGTAATGTATGAAATAATACTCCAAACACACCTTGACGTCATTGCAAGTCAAAGGTATTGCCCGGGATGCCATCAGCTCCGTGAGGTAATGTTTAATTTAATATATATTTTTAACACCGAACGACTTTGCCTTGCACCAAAAACTGAAGGGCTTCTGGGGTGGATTTGCGTAACGGTGAACCGCAGCACCACTCCACATTGCTCCGCTGTGGAGGAGTGGAAAAATAGTTCTGTAATGCCGCGACACGGACAGGGCTTCCGTGCCGGCACCACAACACACGTACACGTCCCCTAAAAACAGCCCCCCATGACTGATGTGCTTTGTTTGGTTCTTTTTTGCAGCAGGATGAATGGCCGGAGGAGGACTTCATGAACAGCTTACTGAAGATGGACGACACGATGCTGTTCAGCGAGCCGCCGGCCACCCATACCGGCGGGGCGGACGAGCTGGACGACTTTATGCGGCAGCTCAACTACAGCTACACGGCGGACACGTACCTCGGCGAGCAGCAGGTCACGTCCCCGCTATCATCCCACGCCTCAACCGATCAAGAGTTCCACGGATTCCCGAGCACCACGGACGGCGGAAGCAGCAGCGCCTCGCTGGACGGGTACTTTGACGAAGGGTACGGCGTCCGGATGCAGGACAAGCCCGAGCTGATGAACGTCGACTTTAGCATGCTGAACGTGCTCGATCCCGGCAGTCCCATCGAGCAGGAGCACATCTCGTCGGCCGCTTCCGACAGCGGACTGTCCAGCGACCATCTCGATCTGTAAGTGTGCATAATGTCAAGAGTTGGGTTTAGTCGGCATGCACCACATTTGCCACATTCAATCAAGCCGGTCGGCCAACAAAGTGAAAGGTTGTTTCACCACACGACACTCTGGTGGGTCTCTGTTGCTACACCAGTGGAGCGCAGTTGAAAGTAACTCTCCACACGACAACACGTGGCGTGGCGAACACTTTCGATCCGGTACCACAAGAGCAACAAGAAGAATGTGTATAAAACAGCAGCAGCGCTCAAGATGCTGAAAGAACCCGTTCTCAATGATCGCTGACGACCTTTTCTATGTTGGTTTGAGCTGCTTAAAACGCGAGCTGAACGGCATGCGGAGTTCATCTCGCCATAATATGGTTCATTGTGGTAAATAGAGCCCCTGATTTAAACGATCGTACACTTGCACGATCGCTTCTTCGCTTAGTCCATTTGTCACTGGGTGCTTGGGTGCAATTGTCTGCCAGCCGACTGCAAGCAGATGTATGCAGCACACTGATGAGGTATTAAAAATAATCTACAAGATGACTACACCACCGTATGTTGTTAGTTGGTGTGTGCGTAGCTCGCCATAGTGCAAACTATTTTACCCGACCAAGGCAGGCCGGCGAGCTGCTGTATTGTACCGCTGGGACAAATCTGTTAAGCTAATACTAATTAATGCTCTCCTCCGTGTGCCAGTGTGCTGCCTACCACACACAAACGCAAAGTACAAGAATTCCTCTGCGCTTCAATTCTACGCACGCAGCAGCGCAAACCAGATGCTCCGATTGTCCCGCAATGCACCGGCGCGGTCTTAATATTCAGGTCAACGCGACACGGTGAGAGGAGTTGACTATGTTACTGCTCTCTCTGTTTCACTCTCTCGTTTCACCTCAAAATCAGATTCATGTACCGTCAGTCGTCGTACCGACGTACCGAAAATGTGTCAAAATTAGAAATCATTCTGATAAATATAGGTCCCATCGGTGTCCTTCAATGTTCTACCGATGTAAGGGAACGCAAAAATAGGGGCATTTGAAGCACGGCTGTGAGTAGCAACTGCTGATAGCGTATAGGGGATTGTAACCGTTTGATGAAACATTGATAAGAGAACACCTTCTTTACCTTCTTTGCGATAAGGTGTACGAAACGAACCTGTTTTTTTGCCTTTCACGCAGCAGGCGTGGTGCGGTGCTGAGCAACAGCCGTAAAACAATCCACTGATATCTGATCTTCTTTCACAGTGACCCGAACACGGAATATGAAGCCCTCAGTCCGGGTATGTCCTCGCCCGGTCCGTCCATCAGCGAACGGGGTGGACAGAACTCGCCGCCCCGCTTCACGATATCGGTAAAGCAAGAGCCGTCCGTCCCGACCACCCCGACAGCAACAGCTCAGCAGCCCCCAGTCACCGTTCAGCAAGTTCAGCCGGTTGTACCACGACAGCAGCCGGCGGTTCTAGCGCAACCGATGGCGGCCACCCAGCGTACGGCGCAAACCACTGCGACAACTGCTGTGCCCGTTCGCTCTGCTGAAAAGCTGATAGGCACCAAAACAGCGATCGTCACTAACGGAGCGCCAACCGTGCTGAAAACGTCGGCCAACAAAACGGCCACCACTACCGTGTACCAGCAGACGGGAACGGGCATGAAATCACTGATCGCCAACGGCACGAAGCGACTGATCGCATCGACCAATGGCATTAGTGCGTCGACGGTCCCCCAGCAGCTGGTCGGCAGCAACGGCAAGGAGCTGAAGATTATCCGCATGGCCACGATGAAGAACGGACAAACGGTGGCAGTTGCCAACGGGCTGACGACGGCCGGTACGGCCGGCACTAACAAAAAAGTTACCCTGCAGCTCAAGAACTCGACGCTAAAGGCGGGCGTCGGCGGTACCGGCGGCAGCACGATCATTCCCAAGAACGTAGTCCTGACCACGTCGAGCAGTGGCACGAATGGGCACAGCAGCGCGACCACCACCGCCACCACCACCACCACCACCGTGCCCGGCGTGCGCAAAATCATACGCATGCAGCAGCAGACGCAGCAGAACGGGCGGCAGATACTGGTGCCGGTGACGATTCAGGACCTGCGCACGATCAAGATCGTCAACTCGACCAACATGAAGGGCAGATCGTCCGCCAACATCAAGCTGGCGGCGGCCAACATGCTGCAGCAGTCGAAGCAAGGGCTAATACAGAAGAACGTGGTGCTGAGCAAGGATCAGCTGCTGCTGGACGATGGCGTGCTGTCCGATGCGGGCGGCCCCAGCTCCTCCTCCGACTCGGAAAGCTACGTGTTCGAGGACATTATGCAGCAGAGCAGCGCGGTGCTGGCGGAGGTCGAGCGGCAGCAGCAGAAGCATCACAGCAGCATCATCAGCGACTCGGACGTCGAGCCGGACGGTGACGATGGGGACGACGATGACGTCGACATGGAGGAGATTGGCAAGGGCCGCAACCAGAACGGCACGTACCAGAAGCTGATGCTGACGGCGGAGGAGAAGCGGCTGCTGGCGAAGGAAGGCATCTCGCTGCCGACCAGCTACCCGCTCACCAAGCACGAGGAGCGCGAGCTGAAGCGCATCCGGCGGAAGATTCGGAACAAAATTTCCGCCCAAGATTCGCGCAAGCGCAAGAAGGAGTACGTCGACGGGCTGGAGGAAAGGTATGTGTAGTAGGGCGTGTGTGTGTGTGTGGCAGAGAGTATGCCGTAACTAACTTCCCATTCCCTTCCCTTTACAGAGTGAAACAGTGCACCGAGGAGAACCAGAATCTGGTGAAACGAATCAAGATTCTGCAGAGCCAAAATCACGACCTCGTTAGCCAGATGAAGCGCATCCAGTCGCTGCTGACCAAGGGCACGAGCAAAACGACCCAACCGGCCACCTGCCTGATGGTGCTGCTGATCAGCATGGCGCTGGTTGCCGTGCCGAACCTGAAGCTGGGCAACACGGCCACCCAGCAGAACATACAGGACTCGATCGAAATGTCCGAGCTGATGCAGGACCCGGCCAACGACAAGCTGCAGGTGGTGCAGCAGAGCCGCCGTGCACTGCTATTCGACACGAAGGAACAATCGCACGCTGCCGCCACCGCCGAGGAGGAGCTGAACTTTGACGAGATCATGTCATCGTTCAACGCCAACGCGCTGATCGCCAACGAGCACGACTACTTCAGCGAGCTGGACGGAGGGCGGTCGGGCGGTGGTGAGCCGCCGTCGGCCAAGCGCTCCAAGCTGCTGCTACCGACGACCACGACGCTGATCGACTACGACGTCGATGACGACGTGTGGAACGGGGGCAGCAAGATACGCATCAAGCAGGAAGCGGCCGGATCCATGTCGCCGGACAGCAGCAGCAGCAACAACGGCAACGGCAACAACGAGCTGTTCGAGCAGAAGGTGCGCGAGTTCCAGGCATCGCTGCAGAAAAGCATCCGCGATGCGGCCGAAGAACACACCACCGGCATGATGATGGCGGCCAAGTACGACCTCAACAGTGAGGTCATTGTGGATCGCGATCTGTTCGATTTGGTCGGCAAGCAGCAGCAGCAGCAGGATGGTGGACTGTACGAGATGTCTCTCGATACGTTCTCGAAGGCTGGCCTCAACAATGGCGGTATCGATCTGCTCGGTAGCGTTCGGGCCGAACCGACCGTTGTCAGTGCCGACTCGACCGGAGGTGATGCTAGTGACGTGCGGAAGCTTAACGCATCCCAGCAGATTCAGCAGCAGAACAACAAGCGTAAGCTGCTGCTGTAAGCAGTGTACAAGTTGTCGTTGTACGACTAGAAGTGAGGAAGAAGCTGGCTGTTTTTCTTTCTTTTTGTTGTTCGTTCAAAGCCGTCGAGTCGTCCCGGCTCGTGGAAATCTAATTGTAAATAGGTCTCTATTTTTAAGGCGCGTTAAAAAAGCGCAACAGTTTTCGGTTAACCATTTTCATTTATCCTTCCCCTTCCTCACACATACCGTTAGCAAACACATTGCAACACAGGTAATGCATTTTGTCTATAATATGTATGTAATGACGCTACGAAGCCTTTCGCAATTTGATTTATTAGTACGTACCTAGGTATGTGAGGGGTATGTTCGTGTGTGTGTGTGTGTTACTATTAAGAGATAGTAGAAGATAATGGCTAAGTGCATATTCATTTCACACACACACTCACACACAAATCAAGTATTTTACTCGTATCCAATTGGCATAAGATGCAGGAACGGTTCACTATTACGTGTTTCTTTCTTTTTTTCACTACACAAGTAGATAAGACAGTTGCCGCCACCGCGTTGGTATGGGGGAACAGTTACACTAGCACGCACCGCTTACTTTGTGAGTGACGAGTGTGTGAAGGAAGCAGAGCGAAGAAGAACTCTTGTTGATGTTTGATTTTCTTCTTCTATTCCTTATTCGTCGTTTCGATCTTATGCTTATGATTGCTTTCCTTCTTTTTTCCTATAAGATTCACCGATACGAGCAAAGAGAGCGGGAGAGTGAGTGAGTGAGTGAGAGCGCGCCCGGGCGCACTATACTAGCTTTAGGACTGTTTAATGTGCAATTTAATTAGATTTTATTGTATTGTGTCCGCTTAATTTTGAAACAAAAGAAACAAAACAAACACACATTGATAATGTCCTCCACGCCCCACCTTTTCAAATTGGGGTGCATAGACGAGAACAGCGCATTTGTTGCCGTTAATTTTACGTTGCTGTTTTGGTTTGTGTCTTTTTTAATTGCAATATCTAATCTAGAACCGTAGACCCCAACCAAACGTTTGCGTTTGTTTGTGTTATCATCAGCATCGTCGTGAGTCGTGGGCACTAAACATTAGGGGAGAACGTATATTCCATCTGGAACGTTTTGCGGGATAACAATAATAATAATAATAGTAATAATAATGATATCTAATGATATAATAGGTAAAAAACAACTGAACCGTAAACGATTCGATTTGACTTATATCTGTGTTTCACTATATGTTTCTGTTTTCATTTATTCCCTTTGCCAAGCATTGTTGACCGTCATGAGTATAAAGTTAATAGTATAAGCATAGTAATGTAGTGATAGGCATTTAGCGATAGCACCAACAACAACAACAATTATAATAATAATATTATTATAAATGATATACGCGTCACAGCACGTGGCAACACACCAAGATTCGCCAAGAAGTTTCAAACGCATCCCGGACGTACGGTTGAATGTAAAAGCAGCATTAATCGTTGAGTAATATTTCCGGTTTCCGTTACTCTCCCACACCTCCCTTCCACGGGGGTAGTAAAGGTTAGATAGTTAGATCAACAAATGTTTCATTTCACGCTGTCCTTACACATAAAGCAAAACAACAAACAGCAAAGGCTTTTCCAGCGTAACACCGTGCATAGTGCAAACACGAAAAACCACAACAACAACTTCTCTAGAATATAGGTAAATATAATAACTTGTTGTACATAACCAAAGTGTTTAGGGTTTCTTTTTTTAGGTGTATTTTCCTTCTCGAAATCCGAAAATCCCCCACACTCCCATCTTAGCCATCCCACACATTAACAGTTTACAACGCTTTCTATAAGATCGTGCCCGGCAATGATCCGATCGGAGGACAGGACAATCTTAGCCCCGATCGTGCGCTCCAGCAGATGGCAGGCAGCGATCTCGGCGTACGTAATTCCACCCACGATGAAGATGAACATCGTTTTCTCTTTGAACGGGAGCAGCTGATTCAGGGCCACCTTGTGACTGCTCGCCGACAGTTCCTTGATCGATCGTGGCGCACACTGTGTATGATCACCCGGCTGTCCACTGGCTGTCAGCAGGCGTCCCGAAACCTTCAGCCGCTCCAGATGACCCAGCCGGGTGTTGAGATTGTCGAAGCTGGACGCAGCAAAGATTAGGTTGGTCAATTGCGTCACCAGTGGAATGTAATTGCCGTTGAAGACGTAGCTGGGGCATGTTTTGCCACCGGCAGCAACACTGCCTCCCCCCGTCGATTGCACACCGCCCGTTAGGCCACCGTCTCGGTCGGTCGTTGGCGTGGTCGCGGTCGTCGCAGTGTCGTTCGCGTCCGTCGGCAACTGTTTCAGCTTGTTCGCCTCAATCTGGAACGGTGTCTTGAGCGTGGGAATGGAGATTTGCGACAGAATCTTCGTTTTGCTAAGATTGGTCGTGTCGGGGAAGAGGCGCGCTTGAAAGAGGCTGTGAAAGAGGCTAAGATGCCGGTACCCAAACGCGTTCAGGTAGCCCGTCATGAGCCTTGTCATGTCCTCGCCCGTCAGCCCGATCGTGACGTGGTACAGACAGATTAGCCGCAGCGTATTGTACCGATGCGCGTCGCTGCTGAGCAGCTCGAGAATGTAGTTCATGATTTGCTTGCGGTTCGTGTTGGTCAGGATGCTTTCCTCGATCATTTGGTGCTTCTCGAAGTTGGCGCCAATCTCCTCCACGATCGTTTCGCACAGCCGGAGATGTTTGAACAGCTCCTTCTTGGCGGCGGCCACCTTCGGCAGCTTGAGCGTAACGTACTCCTTCATTTCGTGCAGCTTCATCTCGCGCGTGTACGCCTTTCCCTCCAGGCCGAGCGCTTTCGCCTGTGCGCTGAGCAGGCTGATGACTTCGGAAAAGTGGCGATACCGGTGCTCGAGATAGATCATGTCCTGGGCGCCACTCATGCGCAAGCTAGTCGTTTCCTGCTGCTTCGAAGCCGCAGCGGCGCCCTGCTCCTGCAGAAAGGCCAGCTTTCCGTTCTTGATCTTGTTGCACTCACCATCGACGGCCAGCGAGCCGGAGTTGAGGGGCTGTATCTCCAGCAGCAGCCCACAGTACACGACCGGTGTTAGCAGGCAGGCCGGATAGTCCCGATCACGGTCGAGTATGAGCATGGCCGAGTACTCCGGCTCTTTCTCCGGCTGGTCCACCTTGCCGGCGGCATTATCCTTCCCCACGACATTCGGTCGCTTGGCCGCTTCCATGCGCTGCACCATGTGCAGTATTTTCTCCGCGTTCTCCCCCAGGCTGAACACGAGATGAGGCTTGCCCATGACGAGATTGAAGATGCGAATGCTTTGCGCAATCGAGCCGAGCGGTGTGGTGTCCTTGCGCACAAACACATCCGCAAACACGTTCGGCAGCTCGAGGCTGAGCAGCGATTCGTCGAGCAGCAGAAAATCCCACTGAAAGTTGTACAGCTCGACGATGCCGTGCAGGCCCTCCTCCTCCAGCAGATGCTCGAAGCTGGCCAGCACCGACGGGAGCACCAGCACGTGGTACTGCTTGTTGCGTATGTCCGGTTCCATCATGCTGCTCGTCTGGCTCTGGTAGCCACTGATCTGATCCAGCACGCTCTTGAACGTAAGTAGGCTCGAGGTGATCAAGTACACAAACTGTTTCCGCTTCGGTGGGGGATTTTTCGAATCAAACTTGAATATTTTATCGATGCCTTTCTTCCTGCGTCGAGAGAAAGAGAGACAGAGAGGTAAGAAGGGGTCTGCTCTGTTTGGCCCGTTTCCCGGCAGTCTGCCTTACCTCAGCCAGGATGCACCGCACACATGTTCCAGCGGTTTAATGAGCGCCGGTTCGATTATCAGATCCTTCTCCGACGGGATGGAGTAGAACACATGCTGCAGCTTTTCCTGCGCAATCTGCCGGAATCCAAGAAGCTTCCGACCGCTCGCAGAATCCATGGTGCGACTGGCTGGTACGAGTGCGGGCCAGCGATCACTGCGATAAATTTTGTAAACAATGCACAGGATGCTCAGATTCGGCCAAGCATTCAATACAACCCTGCTGCACGAGCACGCAACACACACACACCCACGGGCGCGCGTCGAAGTTGTCAGTTCGTTGGCTGGCAGATGGGGCGCAGCTGTCATCGGCTTCAGCAGAAAATGTTTGTTTACGCTTTGGGCAGGAGGACGCAAACTTAATTGTGCAAAAATCCCGCTTTCTCGTAGTGTTAGTCGTTCCATTTGCACTGCACGCTCCTCCACAGTATGTCCGGTAAGGAGTGAAGTTTCGTTTAGTTGCCGCTTCCACACGAGATGACAATGCAACAAGGCTGTTTTCCCCCCCTCTTTTGCCCCTCGTTCACAGAGAGCCGCGATAGCAACCGTTGTCGCAAAACGTCCAGCCCGTACACCAAGCAGGATCTGAAGAATGCCATCAACCTGATCGTAGAACGCGGTACCTCGATTCGCCGTGCTGCATTCGTGTGCAACGTTCCGCGCACCACCCTGTCCACCTACTTGAAGTCGCTGAAGCACGGCAAAATCAGCAAGCTGTTACCGCAGGAAGAGCAAGCACTGTACCAGTGGATGACGGACTGCTGCAAGCGCGGCTTCTCGATAAAGCAGCGCAACGTGGAGACGGCAGCCGAAGCACTGGTGCAGAAGAACGTCCCGGCCCGGTCGCACCCCTTCCAGGACACGGAGTTTGGGCGGCGCTGCTACCAGAAGTTCGTCCGACGATGGCTCTCGATTGATCGCGTCAAGGAGCGCAAGCATCTCGGCACCATCATGGACTGGTATCTGCACATCGAAAGCTATCTGAACGAGGCGAACCTGTTCGACATCCTGAACCACCCGGCCCGCGTCTTCGTGTGCGACGAGCTGCGGTTCCGGGAGCGGGTCGAAATGCAGGAAAGTGTGCGGTCGCCGCTGAAGAAGATGACCATGCTGTACACGTTTTCGGCGGCCGGCGAACATTTGTCCCCGCTGCTCGTCTACCCGTACCGGCGCGACGTGCCGCCACACATAGTCCAGGCGGCGCCGAAAAACTGCGCAATCGTAGCGCACGAGTATGGCCAGGTGACACCGAAAACGTTCGCCGCCTACCTGGACAAGGTGGTGGACAAGTTCGTGACGGCGAAGGGCATCCCGAAGCCGGTGCTGATGTTCGTGGACGAGTCGCAGGTCGACCTGACGCTGCACCTGCACAACACCTGCAAGCGGTTGGGCGTCGTGCTGATCGGGCTGTCGGCGGCCCAGGTAGTGAAGCCGACCGGCAACACGTTCGGCGACATCTGCACCGGATGGGAGCAGGAGCTGCCGAAGTGGGAACGGGAAAATGGGCGCGAGTTCACGCTTGCCGAATGTGCCGGGCTGATGCAGCAGATTAACCAGCGCTACATAAAGCCGGCGGTGTTGGTGAAAGATTTTGCGGCCAGCAATTTGTGCCCGTGGAATCGGCCGAAGCGCGATACGACGATGGATGGCGATGGTACGGCCATTGCCTACGACGACATGATGGAGGGACCGGACGAGGACGACGAGGACGACGATATAGAAATAGAACACTTCCTGGAGAACGTTGACGGTTGGTCCGATGGAGAGGATGGGGAGGATTTTGAGGACGAAGATGAGTTCATGGACGAATTGAACGCGGAGGAAGAGGAGGAAGAAGAGGAGGAGCAGGACGGTAACACCAACATCAACGCCAGTGAACAACCGGAGGAAGAGAAAAAGAAAAAGGAAAAGGAGTCCACACCGGCTGTGCAGCCAGCTGAAGAAAAGGTGAGCATAACGACAGCACCCAAAACGAACCAACCGACAGCGCCCCCGACCGTTGGTGATGTTGCCAAATGCTCCAAATCGAAGGAGGCGGCAAATGGGGAAGCGATCAGCGATGGGAAAGAAAGCGCTGCAGCTGCAGCAACAGTGGCGCAGCAGGCGGCACTGAACGCATCGGAGGAGGACGATAACTACGATGGGCCGCCGGACGACATCGATATCAGTATTAATTTCATCGACTTCAAACGTGCCATCGGTAGTGAGCTGACGGAAAAGTTTGAACGTAAGCTAGAGATCGAAAACCGTCTACCGCTGGCAAACCACGCCGAAAACGTGCTGTTCGACATCTATCGCCAGTTCCGGTGCGACATTGTCACCGACAGTGACGATGATTACGACGTCGTAGAGGTGGGGGATGAATGAGGAAGTCACTGATGCGGCCATTGATTGGTTAGGGATTGTAGGGCCCGCGATAAGATAAGATTAAGCTAGTTTTTGCCATATTGTACGTTTCTTTTTTTTACCTTTTAGAATGTATGTAACGGCCCAGTCTGATAGTATGTAGAGCTGTAACTCTCGATGCATTCCCTTTTATTCGGTTTTACGCGCGCGACCATTCAAAGTGCACGCACTGCACAAACCCAACACCAAAGCTACTGGTGAATCATTTTGTATTCCTATTCGCTAACCTCCCAAAGAAAGCAACAAAATAAACGCTCTAGCTGTTTATAGCTTAATTTTGAGCCTGCCCCTATGAGTTTTAAACATAGGAGAGAAACATTTTTTAAATCCCCTAAATGGCGGAATGAAGGGAATAATTCATCAAATTATGGCCAACAGGTTTCTTACACCACGACCAGTGTGCGCTGCACTCTCGTTGACAGCGATTTGTTGTTTGTTTACGATCGTTCCTAGAGGACTGTTCACTCTACCAGACGCGGAACGATGATCACAGTAAGCTAATTGTGCACCCAACAACAAAAATCCGTGATTCGATATCGAGCACGATGTTGCGATCGGTGGACAAATGTCCCGGGCTGTACTGCGGGCGCACGGTTCTGGAAAACAGTTCGCTCAGCGAATGTGGAGCCTGCTTGCGCGGCTACCGCGTGAACGCACAGTACGTGTGTTCGCCGTGTGAAAAAGATCTGACCTCGCACGATTGGCTGTATCTAGGGTTTATGACGATTCTACCACTGATCATACACTGGTTCTGTATCGATCTGAATGCTCACCTGCGCAAGTAAGTCCACACGGATTCGCTCAAGAGCACGGCAACGACACGCCGCACATCACCACCACCACTTGATTCGCTCGCTGTTTCCGTTTCCAGATTCACCAAGGGAGAATTGATCCTGCACGCCAGCGCCTGTGTGGAGGTGCTGCTTTCGGCCTTCCTCACCATCCTCTTCACCGATCCGATCTGGCAGCTGCGCATCAACTCGTGCGGTGTGCAGAAAGTGTCCGACTGGTATACGCTGTTCCACAACCCAACGCCCAACTACGAGACGACGCTGTACTGCACGCAGGAAGCGGTCTACCCGCTGCAGACGATGATATTCGTGTTCTACCTGTTCTGCGTCACGTTTATGATGATCATTCGGCCCGGGTTGAACGTTAAGTTTCTGCCCTACCGTGGCAAGCTGGCCGTCTACTATGCGCTCTACATTTTCCCCATTCTAGCGTTGCTTCACGCCGTCGCCGGTGGTGTTATCTGTGAGTATCGGTGTTAGCATTTACCGTTCGTGACATCAATGAATCATCGGGTCTCTTTTTACAGACTACACTTTCCCTTACTTGAGCATCCTCATTTCGGTGGTGTCGAATGCATTGCACTTTTCGATCAAGCTCGATCAAACGATGAAATCGCTGCTGGAAACGTCGATAACTCAGCTGAGAAATGCAACGATTATACGTTAGTATTACTAAAACCCTTCCCATCCTCGGCTACAATGTACCAAGCTTGCTGAACACGACCTTCTTTTCCTTTTCAGTTGGCCATTGGGTGCTGTTGGCGTATGGCATTGTATCGATACCGTACGACATTTCCTACTTCGCACTGCTGCTAGTACCTGCACCGGCCCTGTTTTACATTTTCACCGCCAAATACACGGATCCTGATAATTTTAAATAGGCAGTACGAGGAGTACACGTACACGTACGGTCGGTTGAATATTTGCACCCCGTTCCATAAAACTGTTGTGATCTAAGAGCGAGACTTGGAAATATAATCTTTTTCTTGTGTAGTAATAAGAATCGAATATTCGGTCGAACGGTTTCTGTTTCTATTTCGGAGTTGAGTTCATCGTACTGATTTCAGGAAGAACAACATAAGACTGACGGTCGACACAGTGCCTACTACAGCCACGTCTGAGATCAACTATTTGGTCATCATGCTTTAGCCGGAAAGTCATACACAGGAACCACCTTGTTTCATTTTTGGTATTACTGTAGAGTTTGTACTTCGTTAAAACTGAAAGTCGTTTATTTTCTGCGCGATTACTAAACACCCCGTCGACTTTAAATGTTTATGGGCGATTAAAATGTTTCCTATAATGAAACATATGACACTATTTGTGTGTATGTGTGGTGATTTGCACGGATTCCGAAAAGGTGAGACGTCTACACCGCCCCACGACGGTGTACGATTTGTCTGGATTATTATTCCTTTTTGTTTAGTGCCTTGTTTTACCCTTCTTACCCGCGTTCGCTATTACACTACGCACGCACACGATAATAATGTGGGGATTATTGATTGCTTTAGTTTGCTACACGGGCGACGAATTATTAGCGGATGACGGTGAGAGAGAGTAAGTTAAAATTCACGAACTAGCACATCATTCGTAGCGTTCGACTAAACACAAAAACGTTCGTTGTGTGTAATGCGAGATGATTTTGCATAGCTGCAGCATCATTGTAAGGAGGATCGATCAACTAATAACATCCGAAGGATAAAAGCTCTTCAATCAATGGACACTTGGGGATTATTGTTGCTAATGTATCGCGTGTTAGCTTGTGTGTTTAAGGAGAGACGCATTTTGTTCACATTTGCTGAAGTTCTTACGGCTATAAAACATGACTGAGCGAATACGAAAATAAGGTATGCATATGTCTAAAGAGTCCATTAGTGAAAGATAGAGAGAGAGAAAGGGACATCCAATCGACAACGTACAGTGACGGCGGGGGTTTAGCGAAACCAAACAATATTGTTCACACCAAATCCAAACACTTGGAGGAATGGTTCAAAACCGAATACACAAATTTAAGCACACAGGTGCAAACTTCTTGGGTCGTACACCCGTGCACGAATGCTGCTGCCCCTGGGCGAACGAGGGAAGTTCATTCCGCAAGACTGCAATACAATCTACTCTCTACAGTCGACGCAGTGGTAAGTGAAACGAAAGAGTTCGCGATATGAACTGTAGATGCTCTGCTGGAGGTTTGCTATCGGAGCGATTTAAATGCCAGACATAATATGCTTTTGGGTGAAAAGAATCGTAACACACGGCGGGGTAATGCTATACGTTGCTGCTAGATGACAATCTACGAGCGCCCTCATGATCACACACGTGTTTGTCTTGCTGGCTTGGCGGGCTTACTGACTACTAACAGAGCTACGGAGGAGGAACCGGCGGTTAAACGTCGACAGCTGTTGAGGTTGATGACCTCAAGCAAACAACGCCTGCTTGTGGTATTATGCATGGTTAGGCCCACAGCAATCCATTCTCCCAATCCGAATGTCTGATGGTAAAATATGTCCTATTAGACTAAGATGAGCGTAATCGTAATCCTGCGTTTGTCTCCAATTTGAAACGACATCACACACCCAACCCGTAGCGGGTATTCCGAACTTTTTTTTTTTCTTCTTGAAGCTTGGACTGTGGAGTACACCGGGAACAACCGGAAACGAATGGAAACTATAACACGAAGAAAGTGAAAGCGGAGCGAAGAACATTGCCGCTCCACACTGGACGAACCACGACGCTACGGAGTGTGTGTCTGTGTGTTTGTATGTATGGGAACGAAATCAAGAGATCAACGGCAATCTCTAATTTAAAAGAAAGTCACATCCACCGTTCGTCCTTCAAAGCGCGTCCCGTCCATTAGTTCTGAAGAAAGGGAAAGAGCGAAGAAAACGGATTGTAAGTTAGAGAAAATGCACTCAAATCGTTGCGCACGTGCGTGAACACTTACTAATGGCAACATCGGCGTCCCGTTCCTTGGCGAAACGAACGACACCGGTGTCCTGTCCTCTGATTTCGGCAAACTTCACCTCCCCGACGTCACGGAACTTATCGCGCAGCGTTTGCCAAGTCCAGGAAGACGGCATCTACGTTCGGAAAGCAAGTAAATACATAAAAGCCGTGTGAGCCGTGTTCTGGTTTTACCCCGCGAATGTCCCTAATGGTATACATACATTGCGAATGATGATCGTGTCGGACATCTTGCGGTTGCCATTGTTGATGCCGCCGTAGTTGCGACCGTAGTCATCGTTCGGTGCCGTGCTGTAGTTGCGAACGTTGGACGAACCCATGTCGTAGTCGTTGCCCCGATTCGACCCACCGTTACCGAAGCCGGACGAGTAGCTTTGGTTGAAGCTAGAGCCCAACCCACCGTCATTGCCGGCCCCGCCGAGACCGCTGAGCGCGCTGGACAGGCTGTTGCCGAGACCACCGCCCAACCCACCACCGGCACCGCCCAAACCGCCACCGACGCCACCGGCCGCTGCTGCCGCGGCCGCACCCAGCCCGCCGAGCCCGCTCAGATTGGACAGACCGGCGGCCGCATTCGACAGGAGCGAACTTTGCAGCCCGCCGGTCAGATTCGACAGGCCGACCACGTTGCTGAGCTGCGCCGCCAGGTTCGAGTTCAACCCGGACAGGCTGCTGGTGGCGGCCGAGTTGAGCAGATTGCTCGCCGTCAGCGGCGGCTGCACGGGCGTCGGGGCCGCATTGGCCAGCGTTGCACTTTGCATGGCCGTGTTTTGCTGCTGCAGCGAGGGCAGATTGCGCGCCACGTCCTTGAGCGGCTCACCGTTCGGACCCAACCCGATACCGATGCCCTTGAGGCCCTCGGGCAGCCGGCTCATCTCGCTCTTTTCCGTCAGCCGATCGAGCCGGACGGTCATGCGACGGTCGAACAGCATCTGCCGGTCAAACATCGAGATGGCCTGCACCGCCTCGACCGGATGGTCGTACTCAATGACGGCGAAGCCGCGGCTGTTCCCATCCTTGTCGACGGACAGATCGAGACTTTGGATTTTGCCAGCTAACTTAAACACCTGCTTCAGCTTCTTCGCATCGACTTTGTAGTCAAGCTAAAGGGACCGAACCAAACACATACACACACACACGAACGACCGGCCCCGAAATACCATTTCACATACATCCAATGGGGGAAAAAAGCGCACACACATACAGGCCACCCCCCATACACATTAGTCATTAGTGACGAAGGCGACCCACCACGACGACGACGACGACCCACGATGACAACGATGAATGGATGGCCAAAAAGAGAAAAGAAAAAAGAAAGAAAAACAATTGGAGGAGATACCCCCGTTGTAAGAATTGTTGCTGTACTAGCCCCTGGTGTTGTTGAAATACGGTTTAAGCGTTACTGAGAGGAGAGATCGTTTCTATTGAGCCGATCGATGTATCTCTACCGGAAAAATGGAACTTGTACGGAACGGAAAAGCGCAAACACTACTCTAGCCGCATGATAGTCTTGGGCGATTGCGATTTCGAACTTTTCACAACATTTGACACGAAAAATTATCTCCAACGGACGGTAAATGGGCAAACCACCAAAAATCCATGGCGCACCAGCAATCGACAACAACATGCCAACCAACATGTTTACAGACGTATTTGCATTAGAGAAAGAAGAACAACAGTCGACCACGACCGGAATAATTATGATAAGCGTATATGAAAAGAGAAATTTTAGGAACGCACGCCAAAAACTGTGAAACAAATGCCCCAGCGACAAAGCAATTGCTGACACGGGTGTTAATTAAATTGGACACGGAACAGAACAGTATCGATGTACTACGGTGTACGGAAGAAAACAAAAACAAAACAAATCTGCAAAACCAACTCCCTTGCGCTTCTCTCTGTGTTTGTTTCAAGCGCGCGTGTCGACGTGTATGGCACACTTCCACTTTGAGGACTGAGTTTGCATGCACATACCCCTGCCATACGCAATATCGAAACTAATGTACGCCCAATTGCCAATCAAATAATCGGTGTGACTCGTGAGAATTCAATCGTTACACACATCCACGGCAAGGTAACGCAACGTAGTAGAGATACATACATGAAGGAACGAAACGAATCCAAACGAAAAAGAGAGAAAAAAGTAGGAAATAGGGAGAGAGAGAAAGAGAAAAGGGGCAACAACAAGAATGTCATGGTGCAGAAGAGTGATACTACTAGATACTCACATTCGCGACGAAGATCTTCGTATGCAACGGCCCTTGAATGCCTAACCCTTCCAAGAACTTCACGCTCAGACCGTACGTATTGTAGTCCTGGGAGAAATCATTACCACCGACACCGACACTGACGCCACCGAGATTGCCACCGCCGAGCACACCGCCACCTACATTGCCACCGCCACCGACAATACCGCCGCCACCACCGCCACCGCCACCTCCGCCGCCGCCGCCGCCACCACCACCACCGCTACCACCGTGCGATGGTCCGGACCTGCAGATACAGAAACGACAGAGAGAGAGAGAGAGATAAAGAGAGAAATTCGCACGCGCGCAAACACACACGAGACGCGAGATACAGGATGATAGAAGAGAAAGAGAGGAAGAAAACGGTATATGAAAGGATATCTGGTACAGGATGATGATATCGTGCCAACCAAATTGGCTGTCTCTATAAGCTAAACTAACACGACAAAACACGCTACACGCTTGCTCTAAGGTGGAAATGGAGATAAGGTGGAAATGAACGAATGGGCTCTGTACAGCTGGCATTACAGAAGATAGAACATGTGAGGCAAGCACCAATTAATTCGAAAGTTGAGTGAAATGATGACGAGATGCCGATAATGAATGGAAATTTTGCGTCTCTATCAGAGGGATATCCTCGGCGGACATAATAGATGGTAGTAAGATCTATGGCCGTGAATGAAAAGAATACAGAATAAGTTTTCGCTTATGCTAGCAGGAAAGCGTTCAGTCTTTCAGTACATTAATGAACAAAATATTCAACTAATTATTTGACCTGTAGCAGCGTAACATTCCCTGTTTATGATGAAACGGCTCAATTGCGATTCAAATAACCCAATCAACAACAAATATGAAAAAGAACAAGATTGAAAAGATAGTTTCGAAACAAAGCAAAACGTGCGACTTTCCGTTCTGTAAGACTGAAAACTTTCCATTTAAACAAAATAACAAAAAACCCATCCAGCAGGAAAGAAGCATGGCTATTCTGGTGCGTTTTGATGTTGTTCGCAACTGATTTCAAACAACAATCATTAACTTTCGGTAGCGCGTTTCACCTGCAATGCGCTGGCAAATGAGTCAGACGTGAAAGTGTCTATAAATGTTATGGAAGTGTTCTTGCAAAGCAGCGTACAGTGAGAGACGTGAAAGAAGGAGAAAAAAAGAATGTAACATCGCAGCCAAATGACAAACAAAGACGCACCCCCAAACGCAGGTTTTGGCGGGAAAGGAAAGGTAGATAAAGGGACATACACATACACAACAACAGAAAAGTAGAATACACAAAGTAAATAGATAAAAGAAACGGATCGCAAACAGAAAAGGACACTAACATTCGATCGTCGTCTCGGTCCCGACGGCGGTTGTCGTTGTCGTTGCCGCGGAATGATTTCGGCACCACGCGTCCGTACTTGTCCCGTTCGTTACCGTAGTCCTCCTTGATAACCAGATTGCGGCCGTTAATGTCGTAGCGATTCATCTTCTCCAGTGCCATCTGCACGTGTTCCGGCTTTTCGAACTCGACAATGCCGCACCCCCGGGGCTTATTGTTTTCATCGTGGAACAGCTCAACGAACGACACATCGCCCACCTCCTTGCGGAACAGATCCTTCAGATCCTGCCACCGGTACTCGTACGGTACGTTCGACACGTAGATGCGCCGACAGTCGCTACGTTCTCGATCGCGGCTTCGATCGCGGTCGTTGCTGAAACGCGATCCGGCCCCGCTGCGTCGATCGCCACGTCTCGAACGGTCGCGATTGTTTTGATCACTGTCGTTATCCATTTGCTCGGTGTGCGCTGCACGGACGGCCGGTAGGGCGAAACGCGACGAAGCGTACGAGGGTGAAACAGTGTGACTCAACGCCGTATGAACAACAAGGATCAAACCCAAGCGCCAGAGAGAACACCGATTCTGTCAACGCACGCACGCACACACACTCTCTCTCACACACACGCGCTAAAACGGTAACAGAAAAACCACCATTAGATAGGAAGAGCCTTTTCAATCGGAATGCTGTGAACAATTATGGGAAGATTAGACAATTGTGTGCGAGCACACGCACTAGAATAGAGCAAGGATGCCACCACTCGTCTACTGGCCGGGATGTGATGGGCACCAGGAAGATCCGGCAACGACAGGACGAATACATTAAACATGGCGGAAAACGCCGCATCCCCTACGTTGCAGTGGTTTGCTTTCTGGCCGAACGTACGACGCCATCATACGCGATACTGCACAAGAAACAATTCCATACCTTTCGTTCGACGCTAATACGCTAACGCGGCTCAACACAATCTTATAAACAACGCGAAAAACACTATTGCTTCACTGGAACTCCTCCCAGTTCCTTATTTGTTTCACTGCGGGCGGAAATCTCCTCACTACGATACAAGAAGAAAAAGCGCAAATGATTTCGTCGCCGTAAAAAATGGACGCTTGACCATTTGACATTTCTGTCAGGTGTGGAAAAGAAGGAATCAAGAAAACTGTTTCTACGCAAGCAATAATCAAGCAAAAATCTGATCAAAATAACCCTGTCACAGTGTGCGAACGGAGGGGAAATTTGAATTTGGGAAATTATTGGGTTTTAAATGAGCAGTTGGTGTAGGATTTCGCATTTATTCTAATCTACAAACATGCAAATCATGTGCATTATGCATATGGATATGTGGTTTTAGCTTAATATTGATAACAATCTAAAACTAGGTTTATTTACCAGCGTATCTTGATTTTGATGTGCTCCGTAAAAGTTGCCTTCACGGTTTTGCTCATGAAGTTATATTAAGTAGCAGAGTTAAGCGGAAATAGTTTGATAAGCTGTGCTGGAAACCACCAAATGTCCTGCAACTTCGTATCTGTTCACCATATCTTGCTACACCATTTGTAGGGCAGTGGCAGCAGACCTATGGAAGGGGTACGATTGAAAATGATTCAGGATACAAGATATTTTATCAGAATATTAAAAAATTTCCAAGCGAACTAAAAAGACCTCGAACCACACTACAGGTCACACATCCCGATTACAGTTTACGATAGGGGTAACCAAGTCCAATAGATACCTATACCAAATATTGAAATGACAAGGACAAAAACGATACTACTGCACGATATCATACGACCGGTGTGGCCCAAAATATAGCAAACGATGGACACGGTTTGTCCACGAACGAAGGACCGAACAAGGCGGTAGAAATGTGGCAAAACGCGATGCTATTTTTCCCCACCAAAATAATACTCAAACACGCGGACCGATTCTCGCTGAGGCTTTCGCTAGTATGGGGCAATGCTTTTCTCTCGCAAGAGAAGAGCCTTGTATGAGGAGTCGAGAGAAGGGGAACAAGAACAGATGATTTCGCCAGGAAACATTTACATTTTTGTCTAACACTCTCCTCCTCGTTCTCCTAGACGACTAAACCTAGTGTGCGAATGTTATGAAATTGAGAAATATCCATCTTTAAATAAAAAATGGATTTACTTGCACAAAATGGTCGTTGCCGGCGAAGAACTCATAAAGCACATGTTTTTTTTTTACGGAAAAAGCGAACCTTCCTCAGATATTTGCTGCTTTTATCTTTTACACTGTACGAACTAATAATATGTCCTTACGCTTTCCCTAATGGCTCGTTCTATCTCGTATGAAAACGGGGGCGATTGGCACACAGACACACACACATCCCATACGTTTTTCTCTCGAGGACTCAGCTCAGTTTACCAGCTGACTCGATACTAGTGTTTCCAGCTAAACTCAAGCGGTTACTATTGTATAAAGGACATGTGACGTAAACCAAAGTTACGAGGAGAGAGAGAATCCTTGCCAAAAACGAGAGAAAAATACCGGTTGTGTTGCAGCCCGCCTGCAGGTTACTTGTAGAAGTATCCCTTGTTCAAATACACTCTAGAGTGATCCGAAAGTTACTTCTCTACTCGCACCAACACTGAGAGTTTGAAGTTTCTAATGGGTTTCTAACGCTCTAGATAAAGGACAGTTGAAGAGGCTAACAATTCCTCATTATCAAACACTCAATCCTTACACGCTTTTGTCCTAGATTGCCCGTTTGTATCGAAACGACGATGAATTACTCATTTTCTCAATAATCGAATATATTCCTCCCTCCAAGTGCACTCTTTCCCACTCTGCACAAAGGACTAAAAAACAACACTACACACATTCGTTTTTTTTCTCACCACACTTTTGCTTTCCTCTGCACTTTTGGGTGTTTTTGTTGACCGTTTTATTCGCCTCCTTAAAGAACAATTTTGCACAGCGTAAGCATACGATCACGCACCCTTACTCGTTGCGCATCATCTTCTCCTTTTGCCGCTGCAGCTTCTTCTTGGACAGCTTCTTCTTCGCCTGCTCCGACTCGTCGGTGGCCTTGGTCACAACGTCCTCCTTCTCCGTCAGCGACAGCTCGATGTGGCACGGCGACGACATGTACGGATTGATGCGACCGTGCGCACGGTACGTGCGGCGACGCAGGCAGGGCGCGCGGTTCACCTGAATGTGGTTGATCACTAACCGATCCACATCCAGACCCTTGTAGTCGGCGTTCGCTTCAGCGTTTTTCAGCAGCTGCAGCAGAAACTCGGCAGACTTCTTCGGCCAGCGACCGACCGACGTGCCCCAGTGCTTGGCCTGAGCGCAACGGCCCACACCGCCATTGAAGCGGCGGAACGGTACGCACTCCTTCTTTTCGATCACGTTCTTCAGGAAACGCTGAGCACGACGGAGCGGCATACGCTTGATGGCTAGTGCCGTTTCGCGAGTGTTCTGTGGGTGAGGAAGAAGGAATCGATCTTAGCACACATTGCACTTCCAACACCACTTGCCATCCCGTGGCACAACGTACCTTGAAATGCACCCGAAGGTTCGACCCGCGCGATTTACAGGATTTAGAAGCATTGTCGGGTTCCTTAGCGTAACGTCCCATCTTGAATCCGAAGTCTGTGGAAGGAAGGGCACAATACAACACGGTTAGTTTTCCCTTGTACAACTTTCGCAATCGCAGAAATCGGCCGGGAAAAGTGCTCGCCCCGGTAATGCTTGTAAAAACGTGAGCCGAAACGCTAACTGAACGTCAACAGCGGCAGCACACCGTTCTCGTCCCACCACTCGCCACCAGTAGTTGATGTTGATGTTCAACGTAGCATCAGCACTCAGCGGTACAATTTCCCCGATATTTGGGCAAATTATTTCCAGCACTACATCACCACATTGCAGCGAACACTTTTCCAGTCGATTTCCAGAACTGAATCATTGATTTCCACTTGGAAATCCGATAAATTCAGCGATTTTTACCGACAACAATTCCAATGCGCTCCCGTCACTTACCTTGCAAGATGCCGGAAAGAGAGACATCCAACGTTTTGACAGGTTAGCTTCCGCTTTTTCAACTGTCAAACGTGTGGCGTTAAATAGTTGGTACGCGTTATTTTTTCAAGCAAATTCCGTCAAACGTTCGATTTGTTTGAGTTTCTTTTTATTTTTTACATAAATTAAGAAATGAAAAATTACAGCAAAAAGTGATGAAATCACAAAATAATAATTTTACTGCTCTCGTTAAATGTACGAAAATCTGGTTTTATCATTATTGATCAACTCACAAAGGAAAAATACACTAGAGGGCGAAAAATATTCATAAAAAGCATTTCATCGTCCTTGGTCCGTAGCAAGAGTAAAAAGTTTTATTCGTTCCGCGCTCAACTATTTAGATCTCCTTCATTTGTTGCATTGCTAGGTTGTTCTTGTTTTAGTTTCTTGTTGTTTCTTTTCAAATCCTCGCGGTCCTGATCGATGCTGGATGTGGAACATCGCTTCTTTAGCTGGTTTTTCTCTTTTATCGTACTATCGTACCGTTTTTCTAATGATTTCACTATTTTTCCATCGATGTTCCACTGCACACTGTACGTATCGCGTTTGGTTGGATCTTCTTCCCTCTGATACTCAGGTATTTCTACACCTAATCGTTTGGCCACTCGTTCAAGCACCGCATCAACGTAGGTTGAAATTTTCAAATCTGCCTTTTTGTCCTGCAACGAGTTGAGGAAGAAATATAGCAAAAGATACGTTGTAAATGCACAAGCGCACAACTTACATGCTTGGTCGGCTGCAGATTGCAGATGACGAGTCGTCCTCCGTGTTTGAGATTTTTCAACGGTAGATCACCGCTCGGCACGATTTGCAATGTGGTCCCAAGGCAGATGTTAAGATCTGCCATCGCGGAATGCATAAATGCCAGTTGGAGATCATTTTCAGGTAGATCATGCTCCCAGTCTAGGATGTTATCGATCAGCTTGCCTCGACGACAGGCGCGCTCCGCACTCGTGCCGGGACAAATGTTTCCAGTCTCCTTTTTGCCCACTGTTGGCGCTGGACTGCTTCGTACGTACTGACGACGACATTTGGTGCACACCTCCAAAAACATATTGCCGTGCAGTTCGGACAGGTGTTCCCTCGCAAGCCCTGACCGCAGATGCAAACCGTCGATATTCTGGCTGACGATGTACTGCACGTGACCACTGGCTACGAGCGACTTCAGAGCCATGTGCGTGCGGGTAGGCACGGCATCATCGAACGAAATATTAACAGCGGGTTTTTCCCCTTTCTCCTCCAGCGTCCAGACACCGTTGGGGCCGCGGAAATCCGGTATGCCCGCGCTCGTGCTAATCCCAGCACCCGTGTGCACGACGGTATGGCTCGAGGCAAGCATCATTTTCACCAGCTGCTCGCATTTTTCCTCCACCAGTTCGGGAGTATCAAAGATCTGTGGGAAAATTTGCGTTAAAATATGATTCGCTTTCCGATTGCATCGCTCGGAGCGGGGGTAGCCTCACCTCTGCCACACCAAGCACACCCTTGTTTTCATATTTTGACAGCCCTTCAGCGTAATTGCAGGACATGTTTAATTAATTAATTCTAACCAACGCCGTGTACTTTGCGAAAGAAGGACCTTTACCCTGGCAAGCCCGTCTCGGCAACGCATTGTTTTGTAAACATTTCGTACCGCACGCGCACTTTGCGGGCAGAGCTCGTCGAACCGGTTCGGACCGGTACACAGTGTGGCCAGATTTTTTGGCGTTTTTTCGGTAGGAGCATCAACATTTTATCGGAAGGAGTTTTAGGCCGATGCCAGGCATTCCAAAAAACCACCATAACGAAAATGTTTGACAACCGAAACATAACGCTTATTATTGTACACAAAAACAATGAGCTTTGTTTTCATGAATTTTGATAAGAATAACAGGGGTACATAAGCTTAATTCGTGTTAAATGGATGTTTGGCACTGCAGAAGCAACAGCAATTTCGTTAGGATTTCGCCCTCCAACGGGTGGACCGACATCGGTTAACCGAAAAAAGGAGCGTTACAATGCGTTACATTTCATCTGTCAAGATTTTCATTACGGTGATTATCGGTGTGTCTGGCAGCGGCCTGATAGGAAGCCAGGAAGGGGGGGGGGGCACAAAAACTCATTTCGAAACAAGCACTGTAGGCGAGTAAAGGACGGGTAGAGAAAATGAGCGAGAAGCAGCGATGTTCGAACGTCAAAACCCCTCGCCATGTTGTATGGGCAAAGACGGCTGCCGTCGAAATGGTAGCAATCGGAGGAAGAAAATTTAGCTCCTGCGTTTAATCAACAACATTGCACGGTACAAAAGGCCAAGTGAGAAAAAGGTACGTCGGTGAAAAATGGTTGCATAAAATTGGAACGATTGAGTGCGGGAGCAGGAAAATCAACGGACAGGATCATCGCACGGCTCACCGTTCGCGGAACTGCGAGTCACCTCTGGCACGAACAACCGCGTCCCTTTCAGCAAGCCCAACAAAACCGACAACGAAGAACAACCGCAAGGCTACGCAAGACGTCGGCGGGCAGTGAGCGGATGGCGACTAAAGATCGTGCAAAAAGCCAATTTTGAGCGGTTTGCTGGGCTGTCGCAAAGTAACAAAAGTACGGCTTGTGGTGTGCAGCAGAAGGAAAAATAAATGTACCAAGCGCTATGTGCCAGGGGCCTTCTTTCTCCTGCTCCAGTTCCGGTTGCGGCTGCAAGTGAAAAATGTTTTGCAATTAGCGAAACAGTTGCGCAAAATAGATAAACCTCAGCAATGCTCTAACAGCATAAGGGAGCAGCATCGTTAAAGAATTCGTACCGATATTCATTAATGCTGGCACAAAACGATAGCGAAGACGACGAATGATTGCTGACCGACTGCTTTGTTCATTCTTTTCTTTGCAGTAGCATTTGACGGATAAGACTCATCAACTTAGGAGGCTACGTTGGATGCGCCCGGAATAGAGTTGGTTGTTGTTTGCTCTGGAGAGTAGGATTACCGTAAAGGCCGGAGAGCATTCCGTAAAGGCTGTAAAAGTAGGCGAGCAAGCAAGGGTTCCGGGATGGAGGAGGAACTGAGCGATGGTGACATCGTGTGGGTGAAGGTGAGCAACAGCTGGTGGCCGGGTGAGGTGATGGGCAGTTCGCGCCTGACCGAAGAGTTCCTATCCTCGCTCCGGAAAAAGCCGCTGGCGGTCGTCAAATTCTTCCAGGAAGATTCCTAGTGAGTGTTACTCTTTTCACTATTGTGTAGCTGCGTATTGGAAGAGGCGGGATAATGCAATTGGCTTTTATTTTATGTTACAGCGAATACGTAAAAAATCCAAACTTTATCTTCAAATATAACTGTCCGCGCAAGCATGAATTTCTTCGCAAAGGTTTAGGTTGGTGTTTCCGATCGTCCTGCCACTGCGGTTTGCGTATCTTTATTCAACTGTTTCCCTTTTTTATTGCAGAACAATATCGTGCTAAGATGAAGCACATGGAAAAGTTCCCGGCCGATGTAATGCACGCCGAACGTGTGACGGGGGGCGATCCGGATATTGTTAATTCAACTGACTATTTACCACAGAAGAAAGAACGCCATTCGGGAGCATTCCAGGATGGGCGCTCTCCTGCCGGTAAAGGAAAAGGGCTAAAAGGTATGAAATTCTTGGCTTAAAATAGGTTAACCTGTTCCAATCAAAACAATTCTTCCTTTTGTGTTTGCAGAAAAACCTAATACGCCAGTCAAACTGAACACACCACCGTTCTCGTTCGGGTCGGGACGCAAAACGATTCACGAAGTTCGTATTTTAGCGCAACCTTCCAGCACTCCATCCGAAGGCGAGGCCGGTGTGTCTCTTCCGACAGACAAAATGAGCCCCGCGGTCGGAGCGCATTCGGTACAGTCATCTCCCAGCCAGGTGTATCACTGTTACAAGTGTAACAATTACAGTGCCAACAGGCAGAATTTGATCATGCTGCACATAAAACATTGCCGAGCAACCTATGCTATAGGTAGTGGTGGTGGCGGTGGCGGTGCAGGTGGCAGTTTTGGTGCCGTATCTTCGGCAAATACCTCAACGCCAACAGGTAAGTTGGAAAGCAAGTAATGTGCTTAATTCACTAAATTGATCACATTTTCTTTGCACGGCAGCACCTGCTCGTAAAGCTTCGTCCGAGAAGATGGATGAATCTGCCGAAGAGGTCGACCCCGAGCCGGACATCAAGCCTGATCGTGCTCGGCGATCGTTACCAGTCGCAGACAAAGCAAAACCACTTGAGACGCCGATCCGTAATGTCGACGTACCAGCTGCGGTTAAGAGCGAGCCGCCATCCAGTGAGAAACGAACGCGTGGAGGTCGCAAAACAACACCGACCGTTCAGGCTCCCAAGCAGAAGAAAGGTCGGCAAAATAAACCCGACCAATCGTCGTCGGTTCTGGACGAGGGTAAACAGGCCTCTGCTAAAGTAAGCGAACACGACGACACTCGAGCTTCGGCCAACGTCGACGTTACAGTGGAAGATGAGAAGGAAGAAAATCATCGACAGAACAGAGGAAAGGGCAGCGGCTCGATTAGTCACGAAGAATCACAAACCCTGCATGCCGTGAAGAATAAAACGGACGTTAAGCTCAAGAACGAACTGCTAGCCGACTGGAGCGAAGACGAGCAAGAGGACGATGAAGGTGATAAGTTGGCGGGAGGAGTTGAAAATGAAGAGGAAAAAAATCCCACCAAGGAGAGTCGAAAAGATACTCCCCCAAAAGATGTTTCGCCGGTTCGAACCACAAAAGCGAGTACCAGAAAACAGCAGAAAGACACAAAGCAAGAAACAAAACAACAGCCGCTTGCGTCGAAGAAGACGGCCAAGCCGGAAGCCAAAAATGAAACCGTTGCAATGGCCAACAAGGATGTAGAGAGTGTTGCAGTGAAAGAAACGGAAAAAGATCCAGAGAGTCCTCCGGAAAGCAGTACAGTTTTAGCTGCTACGGCCCCACCTGTGACTGCGGCGACTGCTGGCAGTGTTACAGCGGCCGTTGTGTCAACATCATCAGCATCTAGTGCTGCGCCCATCGTTTCACCGCACGCTACGATCAAGTACCGGAACATCCCGAAAAAGCAAAAGCGCGAATTCATCGAAGTGACCAACGACGATGTGTCCATGGTGCAGGAAAAGTACGCTGTACCATCGCGCGAAGGAAGCACGGCTAGTAGCTCCTCAACGACAGGTTCGAACGAATCCTGTGCCGGGCCATCTCAAAGTATCGTACCTCCGACAGCACCGGCAGCCGAACGTCCGATTAGTGCGAAACAGCTCATACTGAACCGTGCTACCCGTGGTTCCAGCAAGTCGTTAAGTGGCGATGAAATCACGGCTGCAAGTGCGCCCGTGCCGGCAGACCACACTACGCCCTCGGTCAGTACGGACACAAACGCTGCGCAGGAGGAACGGAAATCTCATATTGACGATTCGGCAAAGAAAACGGACGTCCAGCAGCAGGAGACCTCCTGTTTTGATTTCAATGACGACGAAGACGTTCACCAGCAAGAAAAGTTATCACCAGCCTCACAAACATCCCTAATGACGGCACGATTTGATCGCAAACGAGATCAAGCGGCGGCGGCCCGAGAAAAACCCACTACCGTAGAGCCGGAACCGTCGGAAGTTGATCGGGATGCACAGTTGAGCCAGGAAATTGATTCACTGCTGGGTGAAACGAATGTACCGAAACTGCCGGAAGATTTAAGCGACGTAATAACGGCCGTGTCCGATAAGATCGACTGTAATCGTACCCTTCCGCCGAAGGAACGTGGCAAGCGAATCTTCAAGACTCGTAACAAGACGGTCACCGCTTCTTCGTCTTCGTCACCAAAACGCGACGACGCCCCCGTCGGCGAAGAGGTAGCTCCTTCGGAGGGATCGGTCCCAGCAGAGGCGGCAAACAATAATGGTGATTCGAGTTCTTCTGCTAGTGATGTGGTGAAAGACAAAGCTGACAAGGAACAGCAGCCACAGCAGCAAGAAGCTTCTGAAGAGGAAACCCAAACCGTAAAGGGTGAGGACGAATCCAAAAATCGGGAAGATGACCAGAACCCATCCGTTACATCGTCTGCGATGACAGACGAAGTTCTACCCGAGGACAAGGAGCTGCAGCAGAAGCAGCAGCACCAATCTGCCAAGAAAAAACGAAAATCTGACGAAGTACTACTTCCTGATAGCAGCGGTAACGGTGATCAGCCGACCGTGCCTGCAGCAACACGCCGTCGCGGCAAGTATAGTAAAGCCGTGACGGATGTGCATGAAAAATCGGCCGGCGAGAAATCTGTATCCACACAGCCAGTGTCGGAGGCTCGCGAACCCTTGTCAGTGTCGCGCAAAGCAAAAAGGCTTCGTAAGGAAGGGCCAGAATTGGATGAGGCCACACCCGCCAACACGGACGATAGCGACAAAAGTAGCGCTGAAGTTGCAAAAGTAACAAAACGAGTCGTTTCTAGCGAAATAGAAACAAGTGTAGCAATGGATACGGCAGAAGCTACCGATAATTCGAATGATTTATCTGCTGTTGAAAAGGAAGAAGCTACCGATGGTGCGCTGGCCAAACATTTGAAAACAAATCACGAGGAAAGCGCAGATAAACAGCAAGAAGCAGCCGCCACCACGCTTCTGACATCGAAAGCTACACCGACAGATCTGCAGGTAGCGGAAGCGTTGATAAATCTACCGGTCGTGGTAACAGCGCCGCTTCCCGTGAGCAGCAGCAGCACCAGTTCCAGTTCGGCCGTGGACGAAGATGTTTCATCGAAAGCAAAGGTTGTGGCTGTAGAACCAACAAAAGAAGCAGATACGACTGCTAGCTCCAGCACTCAAGCGGTATCAGTCTCGGTAGAGTGTGCCGGACAACCGACACCAAACAACACTAGCAGCAGCAGCAGCAGCAACAATAGTAGCACTTCGAAAAGCATTAACCCTCGGAAGCGACATCTTCAATCGATGATGCTGACCACGGCAGAAGCAACGAACCTACCGCAGTCGAAGAAAGTGGCGGCTGTTGTGGAACCACCAATGACGACAGGTGGAATTGAAAAAGAAATTACCACCGTCAAGGTGGTTTTGCCGCCCGAGGAAGACCCTCCATCCATTCCAGAGAAGAAGAAGCGTAACGAAGTGTTGACTGATGGTGAGGAGATGACATCGAAAGAATCTTCCCCAGTGTCAACGGAAGTTGAAAATCTTGACATCAACAGTATGCCAATCGTAATGGATGAAGGTGAGCTGTTGGTAGACGGAACATCCTCCATTCCCGCTCCCGCTGGCGCCATTACGGTCATGAAGAGTGTCAACGGTGCTGGAGGTGGGGTCGCCAAGCCGCCGCTGGTAGCGGCCACCTCAAAAGATAAACGGCAAACGACGGTGGCGATGGTAAAGGGAGGCAAAGCTTCCACCGAGCAAATTGTGATAACGAGCAAGGGTACCGTACTAACCACATCGACAGCGAGCGTAAGCGTCGCGTCGAAATTCCCCAGCTCCACTAAATCGTCGGTAACGGTGACGAGCGCAATAACACTTTCTTCCAGCTGCCGTGTCGCCAGCTCCACGCCAGCGCCAAGCGTGTCCTCTCCACCATCGTCCGCTTCGTCGGCTGCCGCCCCGCAGTTAGTACCACCAAAGATCATTATAACGAAGAAGCCGCTACCGCACGCTGCATCCACTTCTACGGCTTCTACCAAGGCGGGCAGCGCTGAGGGTTCCGTCGGTTCGAAAGCGCACGACCGCCGCGTGTCCGGCGACGGTGCTTCGTCCTCGGTGTCTTCTTCCTCTGGCAGCGAAACGATCACCGGCAAGAAAAGTCACCGCGTGCTCAGACTTACGCCGCAAAAGCTGAAAGAATTTAGCCGGCTCGGTTACATCGAGGAGCGGCAGGGCAAGGGCAAAATGCTGACCAAGAGTGGGATGCGGCAGTTGTACGGAAAGCAACAGCAGCTGCAACAACAGCAGCAGCAGCAGCAGCAGCAGCAACAACAACAGCAGCAACAACACGTTTCGAGGAAGAAGCCCGTCCCAATTTCCACAAAGATCATCACGACGACGGGTGGTGGCGGTGCAGATCACGCTGTGGCACCCGATAGCAACAGTAGTAGCGTCCGACCGACATCACTGCCCGAGGTTGCTTCCTCCGGTAGCAATGTGGTGATTGCGGCAGCTGCCGATTCGTCCGTGCAGGAATCATCCACTACGGTTGGACGCACCGCATCGACGGATCCAAGCGCGGTGGACATGGAGGAGGACGAAGAGATGCTCGAGCAGCAAAAGGTTTCCTCGGGGGAGGCGGGAGAGCTTCCTGCGTCGACGCATGTCGCCCCCGCCGGCGGTGCGGCTATTCTGTTGGAGGGTTCACCGTCCAGTAGCGGAGCTGGTGCAGCGGAAGTAATCCTCGGCTCGAGTGAACTAGCCGTCGTTGGTGGAGGATCCGTGACGGAGGCCAGCAGCAGCAGTACCGGTGGCAGTGGCAGCGGGACCACAGCAACCGGGGAGCAAGAATCATCTCAGCTGATCGCCGTACCTGCCGAGAACTTTGGTGGGCCACCGCACCTGTTTTACCTGTGCTCGGTGCGCGACGAGAGTCTCGTGCCAGTGAACAACGAGCTGCTCTACCTGGACGCTTCGAATCAGCTGGTAGCGCTGCCCGAGCAGCACCAGCAACATCCCTCCCAGCAGCAGCAGCATCAAGGTCAGCAGCAGCAGCAACAGGCGGCAGGTACATTGACGGAAGAGATTATCAACCAGGCGGAAGTGATCATCCCTACCGTGGGCGGTAGCAATGGAGCAGAGATGGGGAGTGATGGAACCGGCGAAGGTGGCACTACTGCCATCGCCAACGCAACCGGTGCCGTGGGAAGCGACGGTGCGCAGGAAGGCTTCGTGTTCAACACACAGGACGGGCAGCATATCATACTCGATCCGCAGAGCTTGATGGCGCTGGCGGCCAGTGGCGATACGCCACACCTGATAACTGCGGACGGCCAAGAGATCATACTGCAAGGTGCGTAAAGGAATGCTTGCTATTTTCTTCGCAAATCCCCGTTTCCCGCTCAAAATCTCCCAACTCCGGTGGAGCTGGATTAATGTTTTCGGAATCCTTCTTTCATAATGCCAGTTATCGCTTCGTGTGCCTTTGCTTGCATTCAGTATATGTGTATGTTTTGCAACACATGCGTACTATCATTTTCGCTACATAAATCGCTTGCCTGCTAGTGTAGAAATTTGTGGTGGAGTTTTAGTTATTCGTTTCACTTTTATTCAATATGTGTGTTTGTTTTTTTTACACAATGTTCACTATCATTCAGTCGGAGGCTTTTTCATTACTCTCTACAAATTCAAACGACCATTCAAAGACCATTGACAGACACACGCATTTACATAAGGGTAATGGTAGTCATTTTCACGGGCCGTGGTATTATGTTAAAGTTGCATCAGTAATTGTAAAAAAACTCATTGAAATGTACAAGAGATAGATGGTATCAACCAACCAGTTAGATGGGTAGGAATTAGATCGTCCTCGAAGTACATTTAGACCCTGTTTATCTTTTCCACTGAGACATGTATTTACAATACTCTTACTGTAAAACGATGTAAAAAATAGTCAGATACTTAAGGGAATTTTTAGTAAGGAATACGGTTTGTTAAGGTGCAATCTGAACATGTAATAATAATAGGAAATAATTTACAGGTAGGCAAGAAACAGTGTCCCTAAGAGATGCGATGTTTGGACATTTCAGTTCACTATTGTTATAGTAAACTTTATGGCGTTAGACAAACATTTTAAACGGTCAAAAACAGTAATAATGGTAACTTGTGCTTTGGTAAGTTCAAGTGACTAGGGTTCAATTTTGTAATACGCTTCAAGTCACATAATCATCAATCCACTTTCAATTCGATTCTTCATCCTCTTATGTGTCTCAATATTTTGTACTTTCGTTATGCCGTTAAACACCCTATGGTATATAGGAACATGTAGTAGCCATAGTCATCGGACCGAACCAGCCAGCGAACCGGTCCAGTTACGCACGTAGCAGTAGCAGTAGTTGTTCTTTACCTTCCCTCATATTCATAGTCTGTGGCCAGAATGCTCTTTATTAGTTCGGTCTAGTGTTATAGAGATGTCGTCCATCTGTTGGTCACGCTGACGCACTCTGTTCCTCGCCCGGATGTGGGTCACGTACTTTAGTTCCGTTTCTGTTGCAAGCAAATGCAATTACGTTTAGTTGTTTCCGACATTCAAAAATCATCTTTCCGTGATACTTTACCGGTTTCATCCTTTTCTTCTTCTTGGTCAACCCTCTCAAACACACAAACAATACCAACACAGACACACACACATAACGAAGGGAGAAGGAAATTGTGTTGTGTTTGGGAAGGTTGGTTGTTCTGCCTCGTGTATTTTTGCTGTATTTGTTTATTTCCTCTTTGTTCTCTCTCTTAGTATGATTTTACATCCCCACCCCACTTGATAAGATGATTTCTTCCCACTCTATGGTCCCTCTTCCTGCTCTTCCTTACCCCCTGACACCACAGAGATGCAAAATTTCCATCCATACTTTCACGTTTCTGTTTTTTCCTGTAGGTAGCCTATTCACCAGTTCCGTATCGGTCGATGATCCCGACTATGTTTGAATCCCGAGTCCGAACTGCACGAAACGGCACACTACTGTGAAAGAATAAATGCGCGAGAGTGAATCCAGAAGCATGAGTAGAACGGAAGAAACAAAAAGAAACTAATCACAAAATAGGAAAACTAGGGATTTCCAGGGACACGAGACCGAGTGCGCTAGTTAGTCGGCAAGCAGAAAAGATCAAAGAATCAAAGGAGGAAAAATTTTAAAAGAGCAATTAGTAAGACCTCTCTAGTGTTAGTGTGGTACATTAGTGGAACCGTGAAGCAGGAAGCGCTGTTGTAGGGTTTTGTTTCGAAGTGCAAATTACACTTGGAGGCACGTGCTGACCGAGAGCAGGAGTTCAGACGTGTGGTGTTCAGTAGCAAAACTGCTCCTGCTCTAGTGTCCTTCGTCATTTCTTACTTATCAGCATCATCATATGCACTGCTGCTGCTACTATTACGACCACTACCCAATACTACTACTGCTACTACTGTGGATACTGTTTCCTCGTAGAAAAGTTGACGGGGCTGCTGTAAAAAACCGGCATTATAAGTTAATATTTTAACATATACTTGAATTTGAACAATTTTTAACCTGCTTGATGTGCGTGCTGTACCTTGCTACACTCTTCGTATAGGTGTGAATCCTCTTCTAACTATACGACGATTTAATATATATAAAACCCACACCTTATACACGTTTAGCATCCGTTTTCCCTTATATTTTAGTCAGAATCGGTACGCACTTTCATGCTTTCGAAAATACTATTGTTACTACTCCGTAGTAGTAGTTGGTACTGATTATTTATTATCGGCTAGAGGTTTATCGGACGATAATGGTACGGATGGCAAAGCAAAAGAAGCATATGCAGGACAACGTGGACATAAACGCACTTGTTCAGAGAACGGCAGATGGGAAGGCAGATTTATGCTATTAATATTTTATGTTTGCTCTCGATGCACACTCTTACACACGCTGTAATCATTTTAGTAGCAAATAATAATCTCCTGCAAGCACTTTGTGCTGCTTCGCCCTTGCTTGTTCTTTGCCTACGAATACGTAATGAGCTTTAGTTAATAAGAGGAAGCACGGTGGTGAAGGGAAATCATACAAGATGCGCGCATGCTTTCCAGAGCTTTTTGCTTGCGCCGCCACTCATCTCATCGCGTAATGCTTTGTGCAATGTGTAGTAGCATTATTTACGGTTAACTATTTAGGAAAGGCGAATACTGTCTTGCCTTTTCTTCCGCCAAAACAACACAAACAAACGAAACTCTTGAAGTGTAGCACATGTAGCGGGTTGGTCTGCTCTTTGCTCAGCACCATACTGTTTTGTCATAGACGAACATCAACACGCTAAAATGTTAGGGGAGAAACGTATTGAAATATTCACGCCAAGAATGTAGTAAGCATAAAAAAGGATAGGTTTAAAGAAAACAAAAAAAACTCAAGTAAAACAAGATAATTATGCTACATTTATACAGAGGTTTATAGTTATATATTTAAGTAGAGTTATTCCTCCCCCCTTACATTAGGTCTCCAGTATGTTAACCAGAAATAATGATCGTATGTGAAGGACACTTTACGAATGTAAGCAACTGCCGCCGATCATTCCATGATGCTCCCCTTTGAAGAACCCAATATATAAACTACTACTCACCTGACACAATTAAAACACCACACCAGTAGGCTGTCCAGCTGTCCTGTGTGTTTTTCTGTTTGCAATACTTGATTGGTCTCCATTCTGTGTATGTGTTTCCGTGTGTGTGGTTTGCCTCTTGGTTGTGTTTGTTCGTGGCTAATCTATTGAACGGTTGTATAGCAACCAAAGCGCGCTTTTCGCTCACGGGTTTTCTGTTTGGTGTGGTTGCATATTGGTTTTATTTCTTTGTTCGTTATTTTCTTTTTAAAACAAAACCTCCCGGCCCTCGTTTGTGGCGTGTTGTGTCCGTGCAGAAACGGCACAGGAGTGGTTAGCGGCACTATCCGCAGGCCAACACGCGCAGCAACAGCAAGCCGGAGCAGTTAGCACGCTGGTTACGCCGGAAGGGACACAAATTATCGTCGCACATGAGAATGCTGGCCTGATTGAGCTGCAAGGTATGTTGTATTGAAGCTAACTTTGGGCCGTTTTTGAGTTCCATCCAATAATTGGTTCTTCCTTTCTCCCAATTCTGCAGAACATCCGGTACTACTACCGACGGAGATCATCCAGGTGAACCCTAACACCACGGTGGAAACCAACGCCGTGCTAACGAAACCCCCGATCATGTCGACCGTTGAGGTGCCGACCAAGAACGGCATCGAATCGGCCAACCGAATCGGGGATAGAAAATTGGCTGCTGCCGTGTCTCCTCGAATGGCTTCCGGCAGCACTACTCCTGCCGCTGGAGCATCGTCCACTAGCAGCAGCAGCAGCTGCAGCAGCGGTAAAGCTTTAACATCCACGATTACCGCTGGCTCGGGTTCGAATCTCGACGAAACACTGGCAGCCGTCATCGGGCATGTGCCGAGCAATCCGCACGTGCCGACCTCGCTCGAGCTACCGATCACCGTTACCAATCCGGTCATTGCGAAAACGAGCACCGCTAGCAGCAGACTCAATGCGGCGGCACCGCTCTTTCCCCTGACGACGACGGCCGCTACGGTCGTTTCTTCGTTTGCGGACGCTATACCAGCTGCGGCAACCGTGGTCCTAGTGTCCGGAGCTGATGCCCCAGGTACGATCGATCATGTTCCCCATCCTCGTTCTCCATCTCCATTCGCAGCAGCGTCGTGTCCTTCTCCAGTAGCGGAGGGGCAAGAGGCGAGAAAGGATAACGGTGCAGAGCAGGAAGAGTTAGAGAAAGAGTCCGAAGAAGCAAGCATGATGACTGTTCAGCAAGAAGAGGGTAATGACGATGGCGACCACGCCGGCGATGGTGGTGGTGACGCGTCGGGGAAGGAAAAATCAGCCTGCTTCGATGAGGATGATATTCAAATTCCCAGCACACCGGAATCGGCTCCGAACAACGACGAAAGGCAGCAGCAGCAGTACGATGACGAGTTGATGGCAAGCGATGATGATCAGCGTGAGCCAAACGAGAACCATCTGCTGTTGGCGAATGAGAACTCGAACTGTAGCGAAATCATTGCCATCCAGCCGAACGTAGTCGTGCTCGATGGTGACATGCTACTAAACTCACCCGCAAACGAAGACGATGACGCAGATGATGATGATGGCATCGATGATGATCTGATGATGGAGAACGAAAGTGAAGAGGATGGCGTAATGACGGTGCAGCAGCAGCAGCAACAGCAGGTGATGCAAGATGTGGTTCAAGCCCGTTCCTTCGATCAGCGACCACCACAGCAGGCTCACAGAGCGCGCAACCGTGTGCCACCGGCGGCAAATGGAGCCAACGGCCGGCCGGATAATACGGTGAACTTGGCGGAGCAACATAATAGTAGTAGCAATAACGATAGTGGGATCGATACCAGCATGGCCGCCGGTGGTGTTGCGGCATGTGAAGCCGCTGCTGCCTCTAGTAGCGGTGAGGGTACACCGACCACTGTACGCCGGCCAATCGTCGAACGATAAGCGATCCGGCGAGTTTGATTTCAAACATTTCTTTTGCCTGTGTGTGTGTGTTGTGAGTTACCCCCGAAATCAGGCACACAACTATTACAAGGAGCGCGAAGGTAGCTTGGAATTCATTACACTTACACACTACTATCGTTTACTTTTACTGCGTTGATATTCCTCTCTTTTGGGTAAAAAAATGTTGAAAGTATGGTTTGGTGCTGCTCCTCTGTAATTGCTACTCTATCTGTAAAACGTATTAATTTGTAATTAGAGTAGACATTGAAATCGAGTCGAGCGAACCACACAAATCGCACATTGGTTTCTTACTATGTGAACCATACGTGTGTGTGTTTGTGCGTTTTCTTCTTTTGGAAGATTGTAATTGCTTTGTAATCGTGTTCTAGAGCAAACTTTAGTTAACTTGTTTACTTTAGCATTTCTGTTTCTCTTTCTCGTAACGCTTACTTCTTTTTAGTACAGTATTTTTTTCTTTACAAATTTCGTTCGGTTTAATTTTGTAAAACTCTTTACGTGTTTTTCTTTTACCTTTATTTTTTTTCTTCTCTTGTTTATGTTTTGTTTTAGATTCTCTCATCTGCTGACAAGTGAAAAATGGAACATTTTACGCGTTGGGAGAGGAACCGCAACCGCAGCAATAGAATGTGAATCGAATTTTATGACCCCGTTTAACCAGCATCGTATTCATAAGTCTCCAACAAGCATCACGCACACATACACATAATTCGCTCGTGTGTTGCGCTTGTTTTAAGCCTCTGTGACTAAAACAAGAAGCAGAAAATAATGTACATTTTAAAACGTAGAACCAAACAATTCGTGTGTAGCTGGTGTGGTGTTGCGCTTGCGATTTTTTTAGTTGGCAGGATTCTTCACGTATGGCAATGTTAAGAAATTCTATAGATTTAGCATGAGTATGTTTTTAGCACATGTTTTAGGGAAAGAATTAGCAGCAAAAGCAAAACAATTACGTACCGATCGGTATCGGTCCGCCCCGTTCAATGCACACTCGTAAATCAGGTAGAGAAAGTGTTTGTTTTTTCAAATTGATGTAAGGATTGTTAGGTGCTAACAGTCATGACACTATACTTAATTACATTCAAATTGTGTAGGATTTCGAAACACCCAGTTGGAGGTGGTAGATCCATGAGGACATGTGCGATATGGTGTCGAACTCCTCCACCCTCAACTGTGTGTAGACATTATTGCGCGGACAGAGAACAACGCCTCGGGAAGGTGTTTCCGGTTTGGCGTGTTTTCGTCATTTTAGTAGTGTTTGGGATTTTCAGCAGAACGACCCTTTTTTCAGCAGCTGCAGGATACTGGAATGCGTTCTTCGCTAGAAGGGAAACAAAGAGCGAAGGCCTTACAATAGTGTATAAATCGTGCTCTAGTGTTTAAACGTTTCGGTAGGGGTTTGAGCGCTGCGTTACAACTTGTATACTCTGCATACCGGGCAGCAGTCTCGCGATGAAGAAACTTACTTGAAGCTTTGTACAAATGCATAAACAATAAATGTTAGTATTTTCGAATCGAATACAACAAAGCCGACTGGTTGTGCTTGTGCTGAATAAGACCGAACCGAATACAAGCTGTTCCAGGGATTCTAATAGTTGTGAGACACGTCCTTGACTCTTTCCTAAGGGAATTGCACTTCATATAATGCAAATTGGACTCTATGGCACCCTTTTCGTCTTCTAGGAAATTCTTATTGAATATTTCATACAAGTCCAATTGGCTTCTTTATGAGTTCAATTCCCATTACATTAAGTGCATTTCAAAGTAAGAAAGATTCATTAAAGTGTCCCACAGCTATGAGAACTCCTGAAAACCCCTGTAAGAACAAATCGTACAACAATCTTCGCTTTTCACTGGTCTATATTTCTAGATTTTTACAAATTTTCCTCATTAATATCGTAATCGATCATTTTCCGCTCCAGCACCCAAAACTTCCCGTTGAATCCCACGTCAATGATGCGCTCGTGGAAGGTCATGTACCGTGGTTGCAGATACGGACAGACGGCCTTGTAGATGGCTAGCCCTTTGTCGTAATTATCCAGCCACAGGAAGGACACCACACCGAGCGACAGCCGTCGCAGGATGCCCTCGTTGTGGCAGCGCTCCAGGAACGTTAAGTGCTGCGAGGCTATCGGGTTCTGGCAGGTCGGATGTACCAGCGACAGCTGATTGTACGCCCGCCGGAACTGGTCGTAAAAATCGGTCTCGCTGGGATTGCGCGCACCGGCGTACAGGCTGCCGGCGAGCAGGGAAACGTAGACGCTGCTCCGCACCGGTCGATCCCGCATCGTGCGGCCAGTGTCAATCACCATCTCCTTGTAGTCGATCACGAGATTCTTCCAGTACATGGCCCATTTCTCCAGTATCGTGCCTTTGTAGCGCTCGGGAAAGGTGATGGCATCCAGCCGGGCCTGTAAGGTGTCGTAGCGGGTTTTCAGCTGCTCGAACGTGTTCCGGAACAGGGACGGTGCACGCCGAAAGCCACGGGCGCCCGAATTGAGGGACATTTTTTGTTCACTTGTTTACTACGAGGGGTTAATTTGAGGGTTGCAACCACTAACAGCACTGTGTGTGCGTGTGTGTTTATGTAACTGTAGTAAAGTTGGGCCACTGCCCGTGCGAACGCTTGGGGCACATCGGTTTGTTTACATCTGCACCTGGTTTGACAGCTGCACGATACGGCATGCTTTGGAGAGCAATTTTTTCGACGAAATTAACAACATTTTCACTTTATTGATCTGCTTTATTTTAGCAAATAGAAGATAAAACCAAGCTAAATCATTAGGTAAGTGCTTTAGATGCACTTAAAATATGCAAAAATCCATTAAAATTATCATACAAACACTGAATCGCTGTACCGCCTTGGCAGCACTGCTTCCCTGAACGATAGCTGCCTGTCACGCACACAAAGGCAATGTACGCAATCAAAACAAACCGATTTGGCGCCATGTGCTCGCGACACTTTTCGACGAATCCAAGCAAACCGGCCCATTGCAGTACACGGATGGCAGTGCGATGATCCGAAAGCAACGACCAAAAAGATCGAAACCCCAGGACGGTAAAACGGATGAAGCTGGTGACAATGTTAAAAAAGAACCAACCAAACGGAAAAGGGAAAGGAAAAGTGTGCCCAAAAATGTGCTCCCGGCCGGGCAGTCGGAAGGTGCACAGGTATGACTGCAATGAAACGAATTAACTGTGTTCGCTCGTAAGCATAACAACACCTCATTGTACTCCTTTCAGTACATCAATCCTGCCATCGAACCGATCGTTCGACACAATGTCGGTAATCCATCGTCCACCTTTCTCCGGCGTAATCCACATCACAGCATCCTTCAGCTACCGTTGCAACCGAACGTGCTTACCGAGGACACGCTGCTAACCCACTTCAAAACAACGCGCCCATTCACTGCAACGTTACCGATGCCGCTGCACACCACCCCGGGACTAGGGCCGTCGTTGCCCGATTTGATGGTTCGGGCAATACACACCAAGCAGGCCTACGAGCGGGAACTGCACAGTCTGCGAAAGAAGTACCAAAAAGTCGACACTGACCGACCACTCGATCTCCATGGTAACGGCGAGGATGAGAGTGTGCAGCACACGGTGACCCTTGTGTATGCCGCCCTGCTGGACCGTGATCCCGATCCGTACCTGAAGTTGGAGACGAATTACAATCCTCACTTTACCGGCGGGACCATGGTGGTCGTGCCGGGAAGTGCGGGAAGTGCGGGTAGCGCAACGATATTCAAAGCGACCGGGGAAAGCCTGCAGGATGTGGAAGTGCTGCGGATACACTCTGATGGAGAAGGTTTCGAAGTGAGGCAAGTTCAAGCATGTCCGATGGAAATGGAAGGTCCACTGCTTGAGCTCGTACCGAGCGATGATGGCAGCGTGATTCTTGCCAGGAAACGACATGTGGTCATAATACTGCGCGAGATTAATGTCACTCCGGACAGTGTCGAATGGCGTCCCGTTCAGCACATCTTTTCAGTAAACCCGTTGGCGAGCGTTTGCTTCGTCGGTGGATCGACACTGACGCTCTGTACGACGGATTACGCACGCCAGCTGCAGCTGTGGACGGTCAGCGATGATGAGGAAACGTGTGAGGACATGGTAACGCTACCACAATCCGTCCCGAAACATTCACCCACAACGAAGGAGGGGCGGGTGACGTGTCACAATAATGACCACTGGTCGGCAGTGAGGTGCGTAGATGGCCATTCCCTTGTCGCATGCCTCGATCGCAGTCAAATCCATCTGTACACGGTGGTGCGAAACGGGGAAAATTCTCCGATCCGAGACTGGCGGCTTGCATACCGTGGGGCAAGCGATTTTTCGCGCTGGATATCCCCGTGCGAGCAGTGCTGCGCGCTGGAGGTCACATCTTCCGAGGAGCTTCTTTTTATCGCTACCACTCACAAGCTAATTGTGGCAAAAATCGAAGAAAGCGTTGATCAACCGCCTACTGAGGAGAGCGTACAGAACGGAGGCGATTCGTTTGATTTCGGAAACGTTAAGCTCATTGTGAAGGTGCTGCTAGTGTTTGCCCACAATCTGAAGCAATGTCCAGTGTTCTTGAGCCACCAGTGGAACGCTACTGCCGATCGCGATACGGAGCACCATTTCGTCCTGTTTGGTAGCCATCTGCCGATGAGCTACGGTGTGGCCAGCTTCACCCGTTCCCCGAACCCGACCGACCTGTTCGGTGAGCCGGTGTACGCGACGCAACACTATCCCTACCATCCGCCGACCTTTCACGACACGTACAAGCAGGCACAAGCGCAAGGACATTGCCTGTCGGCGTACGAACCATTGCGAAAACGGTTTTACGCCTGCCAATCTGGAGCGGCACTGTTACGGAGCTGTTTGCCAACGGACAATGGAACGGAACGGCAAGAGCCTCGGCTTCATGTCTTACTGCAGACTTCAGCCGGGGATGTGTTGCAGCAATCGCTTAGCTACGATTTCGATCGGGAGGAAGAGAAGCAGCATGAGTTGAAACGGCCCGATGTTGAGCGGCAACAACACATCGGGGCACGTTTGCAGCAATGGCACGAGCAGTTGGTAGGGCAGGCAGGACAAATACCGTACCGTGCGACCAGCTTTAAGACGATGCAAAAGTTTCGTGACATTTTCAACTGTCCCGTCGAGGGAAGCGAACTGCGACAGATATTGTATCTTCCGCCGGAGGTCAAACGAAAACACAGGCGCAAGAAAAGGGAGGACGAGAAGGAGGAAGACTTAGATACCGAGGAAGAGCAGCACGAGGACGACGAAGAAGATGAGGGTGTATGGTGTCCTTCGCAGTCCGTTGCCAGCGGTTCGTCCAGCGCAGCTGAACCGTCGGTTATACGGAGGCGCAGAAAGTATGGCCGTAAAGCACCGCCACCGTGGCGACAGACGCTGGAAGAGCTGCAGCAGTACCGCGATGTCCTTGCGCCAACGTTGCTCAGCGTTTGGGGCGTTGGGAAGACTGACGTACCACCGCAGGCTACGAATATGGAGCAAATCCCGACGAAACTGCCACCGCTGGCGGACATTAACGAGCGTATCGGAAGCTGGGTAACGGCTGCCTCCAGCGAACAGTTGCAGCGCGATACGGCAGAGACCGCCGAGGAAGACTTCGAACTGACCGTGCCAAATGTGACGGCCGCTGCTAAGGACGAGTATGACGATATAAAGGAGGACGCGGATGGAGATTTGTTTTCGCAACCACTGACACAGTCGCAGTTCATCTCAGCTTCCCAGCTGTCCCAGCAGATGGTGAGATCAACCGTTGCTCGACCTGCTAGAAAGACATACTCCAAAGGCTTCTGAAGGCCATTCTTTAAACGTATTTGCCATTAAGTAACGCGATGTACAATTAATCCGTACAGCGAGGAAACTGATCATAGTAGCCAACACTGCCACAGCAAAACGAAACTATGATACCAGAGGAGGAGGTGTGTGTCTGTGTTTGTGAGACAGATAGAGAGCACTTTTTTGTGTGTGTATTGGTTCTTTTCTGATGAAAGATTTGAATTTATTATTTCGTTATTTACCAATATATATATATATATACTTTTATATATACTCGTGTTTATAATTATATATATATATATAAACTATTGTTTGTTTTTCTTTTATTACTCTTAACTTTTCTCCACTCTGACCTCGACTTAACATACTTTCACTCGCACATTCCATTCTCACACAAACGTGCACGCGAGAGCAATATCTAGCTGCGCGAGCGCGCGGGCGCTCAAACACGCATCGAATGCGAATGCCCTCCTTGCTCTTTTGCGTGTTTTATTGCGCGGCGTCCTTTTTGCTGCTGCCTTTTTTGTATCTTCTCTTAATCGGGAGAACGTATTTCTGTTCTTCTCTTTTCCCCGCTGATTCGTACTAAACCCCCTCCCCTGGGCTGAGGCCACCTTCTCTCTTCGTAATGTTTCTAAATAAGATTGGTTGCTGTTTCTGCAGTTTTTTCTTGTTCTTTTAATTACTTTTCTATTTTACATATGTCACAGCAGTCCGATGGAACCCATTAGGAAGGAAGCAGAACACGAAGAGTCTAATAATGTTGTTTCTGTTTTTTTCTTCCTTCTTTCCATTCCGCGTTTTCCCTTTAAGATTTATATAAAACAATTTGTGGGGATTTCCCTTACACTGCGCAGTCTCCCCTTTTCCTCCTCACACCGTGTAGCAGGCTACTACTAAAACACTGTCTGCAAATTTTGCATAATTTTTTCACTTTTTCTTTGCCATATTCTGTACATATTACGTGTTTTCGTCTGCCTTGCTAGTTTCCCTCCAGTCGGGCGTTTTAGTTATCATCTTACACTAACTCCCCTTTTTTCTCGGCCTCCTGGAAAGGGAAAAGACTCAACAACGGATTGTGTGTGTGTGTGTGTTATTCCTTTCCCATACCGAACACCAGGTCAGATCTTTCTCCACATGCACGCACGCACGCACGCATGCAGAGCCATGCATTATCGCTATTCTCCTAGAGTGCACTTTGTTTGATTGCTATTTTGAGTTTTAAAAGTTGAGTTGTGAGGGTGTTTGTGTTTCATTGTTCGGTTCGGGTTTTGAGCGAAAAAACTAACAAACCATAGCATACACCGTATCGAATCCCATTCAACTTGTGTATTTCCATTTAACGAATCGACAGATGATGTTGAGCGCGCTCGTGTTTTAGTTTCCATTCTCATATGCTCGTCTACAGAAAGAAAGCAGAATGAAAAGCAGGTAATACAAACTATAATTCGTTGCATTTAGGTCTGTCTGATCCGGCCGACAGACTTCTCTTGACTCGCTTTATCGATCGTGAGATTGCGCACGGCAAGCAGATGGAAGATATTAGTTGAAGAGGAGGTCCACATGTTCACGGCAAAAGTAACGTTCCACCACACCGGAGAACACAGCAAAGTACACCTCCTTTCAGTCTATGTTGGCGATCGGCAGCTCAGCTTATGATTGTTGGCGGAAGTGGGAGGAGAAGCTTTGAATCATTTTGAATTTTTTAAACTGCCCCTTTGTGTCAGATCAGAGAAAAGGACGAACCATTGCTACCGATCTTCGGGTTTGCTATGAATGAAAATATTGAAGGAACAACAATTCAATGGAGCTCCATTCAATCCCCATCCTGCTCAACGCATGTTGTATCACCGGTCAATACTTCGACCACATGTCGTCGTGTGGTCGACATTAAACTAGTTGTACCCCTATTTTGCTGCACTACAGTCAATTTTACAACACGAGCTTCTAGTGCGGTTCCAAGATGTGTTTTAATATTCTGCAAGTAGTTCACACCTTTAGTGCAGAGTCAGGTAGGGAATTACAGTACAAAGAATAAACAGAACTGTTATAGAATGCCCGTCTGTATGCCACATGCGCATTTTTTTTTAGTGCCGATCGGTATTTTCCGCCCGAATTCCTATCCATTTCACTTCCCTACTATAGGAGATGCTGGTTTAAAATATACTTTATGATAAGAAGAAGATCTTTCACTGCTGTATGTGTGTGTGTTTGTTGTGATTGTTGTATGTACGGCGGTGCTGAATATTGAATGGTGTTTGGTTGTGTAGATAGTATATGAACAAAAGGTTGAAAATGTGCTCTACTAACCCTCCGCTCATTCTCTCCTCTTTCTAAATCCTTCTTTCTGAAACAAATTCTCAAACAGTATCTCACCATTTCCTATTTACTAAGCTTATTTAAAGTGGCTTCGTCCAGCGTTTCTCTCTTTCTCTGTGAAGTTCTGCAGCTATCCTCCGACTTCCCCCATACGTTACTAGCTCACTCTACCGATCCTTTTCCTTTCGAGAGTGTTTTTACCCCATTCACGCGCATTCGATCTTTCCGAAGTTTTCTACACACAAACATAACACAAGCACGCTCACGCACGCACGCAATTTTGATAGACGCATTCATCCGTATCGCTCCAGAACCATCCCATCTTCATTCGTACTCGCATCTACACTTAAGTCTAGGAACCTAAAAGCTTAAAGAACGAACGATTATTGTTAGAAGAACTAGCGCGATGCCGTTGCTTTCGGTCGTGTTTCACTGTTATAAGACGCTGACACTACTACTGCTGCTAGTGGGAAAAGACCGGGACACACACACTAATACCCTTTTGGTTGTTGTTATGTTCCTCGATCGATTTCCCGGTCTCTATCACCATTCGCATTCATTCCAACAAGAAAACGCTCGCATGTATCTCTAAACTCGCTGCCATCGTTTGTATTTAATCCATAATCGAATGCGCTGTAATCGTAGCGAGATCGATTCGTCGGATGGCACAAACAAAGACAAAGAACGAGAGAGAGAGCGAGAGAGTTTGGGGAATGGATGATCTCTGGTGATGTACGATGAAGATCTTTGCTACAGTGTAGCGTCCAGACAGCATCAACAACAGAGCACGGAAGCGAAGCGCTGCAACAGCATCGTGGAACGGCGTTTGCCTCCCCCATCCCAACTCTTAACCATCCTCCTTGGGGGGTGTAAACCATCCGTTCTTTTCGTGGATTTGCACGAGCGATTTGAAACTTTGCTGCGCTCTAGCTAAGCTGTACTGGCCCTGGGAAAGAGACTGATTCTCGATTAGTTTGTGGATGAAAATGGCGCAACATAAGCTGCCTCAAAAAACGAAGGTCTCGTTTTTCAACGGCAGCGATAGAGAAAGGGAGAGAGAGATAGAGAGAGCGAGAGTATTAAATTTCTTACCTTGGTGGGTCCGAACTGTATTCGCGCCTTGCCCTTGACTAGTGTGGCCGCTATTTGCATGATGACCGCCTCCACGGTGTAAGCCGAGCTCCAGCCTTGCTTCGTGAGCAGCTCCATGCAGATGGCACCACCGACCAGTACGTAACCACCTGCGGAAACAAGGGGAACCGCACCGGCAAAAAGGGTGCAAAGAAGGTAAGCAAAACCGGGGTCGCGCCTAGCTATTCGCTGCCTGCTGCTTACCGGATATGATTGGATGCACAACACGCACAAACGGTGGCTCGAACGGGTACGTCTCCTTGAAAATGATGTTCAGCAGTATGCTGTCCTTGCCTTCGCGCTCCTTCAGCAGGACCAGATCGTTGTGCAGCGGGCTGTCCGGGTCGACCGACATGAGGCGGATGTTCCACTCGTAGATGGAGTCGTTCACCAGCTCTATCGAGTACATGTTGTTTTTGAACGAGTCCGACCGGTAAATGTCTCGCAGCTCCTTCATCAGTCGATCCGTTGCTTGGACCGAGCCGGACACCGAACCCTGGCAACGAAACAGTCACGGTTTAGGAGACGATCTACCATCCAGGGGTGTAGAAGAGTATACTCATACTTACCTTCAAATAATCCTGCCGTTGCGTTTGTCTTAATCTTTCCAATGTTGCTAGGTGTTCTACCTCCATTTCGTCTTTCTACAGAAGGGATGGGAAATAATGTTAGCTGGAATGTTAACCTGGATGCATTGACATTTTTCCCACAACCGATCACAAAACAGCAAAATCACTCCCTTTATACAGAACCACATGACACACCCAATTGCTGGTGGTGTTCCGGCAAATGGTTGGAGATAAATGTTAGCTCTCCCCCCTATGTGGTAATCTTAGACGACACCGGGAAGATACTATCAGCTTCATCCTGTTAACTTCATGATCACTATTCGAGAGAATAACACCATTTGCGATGTTTTTAAATAGGACATTCTGATAAGCTTCCAAACACACTGAAGTCAAACAACTGCACTGCACTGGATGTAATCATTCTGTTTTTACCAAGAGCTGTTGTGCGTAGTGCCCGCCCCATAAAGGTCAAACCTCGCGTGCACACATATTTATGCTGACGTGCGCACGTTACCCAATACGCGGCTGTTTCCCCGCTACTGTTTACACGATTCATGCAACTGTAGCATTTCGCAAAGAACAAAACAGCAAAGATTGCATTAATTTTCTTCCCCAAAAAAACGGACAGAACCCCCCTCGTGGCGGCTGCTTGTGCACATTCCTGGCAAGCATTCACAATATTTCCATTTCCGTACCTTTGCCGTGCTACGGCCATCGTCCATCTCGAGGGGCAGGTCCTCTTCGCCTTCGCTTTCCTGGTCGCTGTCGCCGACCACATCCTCGATATCATCACAGTCGGAGTCGATCTCGTCGATCGCCTGTTGCTGCTGCTGCTGGAGCTGCAGTTGCTGGTGTTGCTGGTGCGCCGGAAGAAGCTGCTGAGGTGACATACCGTGCTGGTGGAGCTGGGCGGCTGGGTGTAGGTGTGCCCCGGCTGCGCCACCGTTCGGCTGGAAGGCTTTCTTCAGCGTTTCCAGATCGGGAGGTAGTGGGACCGTATGCTGCCGGCAGAGTTCGCGCAGCAGTATGTGTACCTACCGGGTGGTGCGAGGAAGAGGATAGAGGGAAGAATATTACATTAAAGTTAATCCTCTCCATATCCTTGCCGTAAGAAGGATTTGATTGCATTAGATGCTCCTGGCTTACCTGATTTATAACGTGATTATCTAAACCTTTCGTGTTCGTAAGTATTTGTACAGCGTTACTAATACTTGTGTCTTCGCTCTCGGCGAACCATACTGGTGGCGTGGATGGATACGTTTCCTGTAAAGCATAAAGGATGGTCGAATAGGAAAATGGGGGGAAAATTATTATGAAGAACATATTAATTGTACCTGAAAGCTGAATTTCTGTATCGCATAAAACAAAACAAGTTACACACAAATTCGTTATGCAGTGGCTGCAATGGTTTCTTGCTCTCGAGCATCATGAGCCTCCCTTCCATTCTCTGCTCCATCACACATTATTATCATATCTTCACATTCGTCTTCCTTAACCCCCCACCACCAGAGCCATTAGAAGGATCAATATTTGTATTGCTTCAGTGTTCGACCCAACCAGACACAAAGAAGCCCAAGCCAGACGCTTGGCTTTGTCCGGTACAACCCACTGCTCTCTCTCTGTCTCTCTCTCTAAGCAGCATCCTGTGGCATCGATTGCTGGCGTGCATAAAAACGAAGAAAAAAGGTCAATAACACAAACGGAAACGTGATGAACGGCATCCTAAATGGTGATACATGTTTTGTGCGAGTTATGTGTGTGTGCATTAATCAGGAAGAGAAGAATTTGTGCAATATGTGCAACAAAACAGATCAATTTTTTACTATTCATCAAACAAGGAAGTGTGATTGTATTCAGCTGTGTGTTTGTGGTAAAAATAATTAACAAAAAGATTAATACATTTCAAAACAAATCTCAGTTTGTTTGTTGATGTTTTTTCAACTCACACTCATACACATTTGCTCTTCCCTTAGCAGTGTAGAGCAGGAAAGATGGATACATGATGGATACACGTGAACGGGAGAGTTTTTTGCATGTCAGCTGTGAACTGATGCGACAAAGTGTGCCTTGCGTGGAAATGTCACCTGCGCTTGGTGTTCATTAAATGGTTCGTTTTGTAAGCGACACCCGGTGCATTTTCCGCACTACTTAACAAGCAAGCATACGATCCAACATAAACATGGTGCACGCGTGCATTATGTGTGGCTGTGCGTAAGGATAACATGAAAATACGGAAAACGCCATGTTTGATACGGTATTATGAAATCTACATGAGCTGTACCATTCATGACATGAGTTGACTGACTGGGGAGAATAAGGTACGTTGATGTTCAAAACAAAACGCTTTCTAACGCTTCATATTGTGTAACAACACAGCTTAAAGTCCTTCTCCATCTGGGTCTGTGACGGTCGTTTCTCCACGATACATCTTTAGAAAGTTTTCTTCTTCGACACACACACACACATACACGCTTGACCTTCGTGCTTGGTACGAAAAATTCTATCCATGTTCTTAGTTTCGCACGTTGCCGTCATCATCATTGCATTATGACCTCGTACAGCCTTCTACGATGCTTGCCAAGCAACAGCACCAGAGAATGGGACTGAGAAATTGACCTAAATTGTGAAGTACTTTCCCTCTGCACTTGTACACACGGTATTGATATTCGATGCATCATGCAATTCTCTCTTTTTCTCCCTTCCTCCCTCTCTCACTCTGTTTCGCTGTTTTTTCGTTTCATAAATAAGAGCGTAAAATTGACATTTTTCAATGTTTTCTAGAACTTGTTTCCATTTGTTTTGTACAAACGTGTCACACAATATGCTTGGCACCGCTCCGAAGCGAATGCAAAAACACAACGAATGTTTTGTGTTCACGGTTTAGCTTCGGCTGTGGGGAGTACGTTTATCAACAAATATATTTTGTTTAGTTTGACCGACTAGCGGAGTTATGTTGGAGGTGAAATGCTGAGGAAAACTAAAATCTAGCAGCATAAACTTGCGATAAAGCCATCCTCAACTAAGTTAACTTATAAACCTGCCATGTATACACACGTGGCAAAGCTGCACAGAGAGTTCAAACCAAAATAAAACACTGCAAATAATGAAAAAATGGCATTGCAGCCATCAGGGTTCCGACACTTACCGTAATGTTGGCATGGATTACGTATTGCTTGCCGTTGCGCCCGATGAAACGGCAGCACAGCTCGTCCACCGTGGCGTTAAGGATTTGGAACCGTTCATGGTTCTTGGGGAAGACCTGCTCGAGCGTTTTGATTTCTAGCTTCAGCGTATTCAGGCACGCCATCGTGCCAGACCGACCGGAACCCCCGGAGGAGGCAAGGTGTAGTGGTTCCTCACACTACACCCTGTGGCACGCCCGGACAGTAGGATGCGTACAGCAGGCAGTGCTGAAACTGGGCGGATGATGGGCACCTCAAGACACGAGATGCGAGATGCAGTGTCCTTTTGATGGGATAGGCAGGAACTCTTCCCCGACCGGGAGCTTTCCCGTTTGGCCACTTCCGGTCACTGTTTTGCTTCACTAACACACACGCACATACAACAAGGGACACAATTTAACTTCCAAAACACTCCCTCGCTTTCACACTCACAAGATGATGCGAATGGAACCCGCAGGGGAGAGAGGTCGTCCTAGTTTGACAGGTTGTTTTTCACTCCCCAGCACACTAGGATACAGGAACGCGCACGCACGCACGAACGCACGCACACACACACGCCCACCCACTCGCTGGAGCAGGTTCGACACGCAGGCTGCACGCACACTGTTGGCTTCTCGCTCTGGCGCAAGGAAACAGGGTGCCGCCGCAGCTCGACCGTACTCTGCGCGCTCGCGTGAGATTGTGCTGTGTTATTGTTTATTAGCGAGTACGTGCATTGGGGTGGGAGGGAATCAGGACACACACACCGCTACACTGTATGGCACAGAAAGAAAAAATAAGAACACATTGAGACATTTACAGAGACACATGGGAGCAAATAAGCTCGTTGTTAGCAACGAACGAAACTTTTGCAACAGAATACACGTTTTTACACTTGTGAATATCCTTCTTTACAACACCGTTTTAGAAAAATTAATGTTTTTTTCTGTTTGATTGTCCTTAGTAGGTAAAGAAAACGGTTTTACGATGTTTTTCGCATCCCCAGCTTAAACACTGTTGATTGCAGTTGTTTTATCACAAGAGGTACACACACGCACACACATGTACAATTACTCACGAGACCCTAATACGCATTATTAATAAAGCTTGTATGCACCCTGTAGCTTTTTTCCGTGGGACTTTTTATTGCTGCGTCGTACATAGCTTTCTTTTTTTATTGCACGGGGCATACATACGGGAGTAGGGATAAGCAAATGCCATGCTTACTTCGAGGACACTGTTTTACTGTTATCTTGACAACTACCTTGAACTGGAGACGTCTTTGTTGCCGCAGTAAAAATTCGTTTGAAACGAATAAAAATACTGACGGAAATTGGCTTAACGAGAGATCGAACTAAGAACCAAAGCAGCTCCAACTGCAGCGAAAGGATCTTGACGTTTGCGACAACGAACTGACAGTTGGTGCTAGAGTCTGCTGCTGTGTTTTTTTTGCATTGGACTTTATCCTTCTTCTTCATCCCTACCCGGAAAGAACAACGTTGATTTTTTATTCTTCTTTTTTGTTGGGCGCTTGCCGTGGTTGCTTGGTTGTCGAGGATATGTGCGGTTTCGAATGTACCGTTCAAGAGATGCAGCACACAAACACAAGAGCGCGCCCGCGCATACACATACACATACATGCACACGCACGACGGGCTCACGTCCAACGTAACAAACCGTCCCCCGAGCACTTCCTGTGCCACACACTTTGACGATATGGTGGTGACGGTTAATCGCTTATTTCAGCCTTTTTTGCAATGGTATTGTTTCGTGGTTTTGCGAATTCTATGAAAACAGCTTGCGATTGCTTCCTTGATCGAACATCTCCGATAACCGGTTTGGTTCCTGCGCTGCAGGTACATCACCAAAGGAACCCCCAGCACACATTCCAACAAACAGTCACGACGCACGTACACAAACACACACACACACATACGCTTTACATACGTCACAATGTTCGCGCTGTCACAGAGAAAACATTAATGCCCACTTTGCTTATGCTATTCCCTCCCTTCAGCACTTCCGCCGGTGCTTGGGCACTTTTTCCCATCATCACACCACGCCCACCCAACCAGACACAGGGCGACCACGGTTATAGATTTTCCATTTGAGGAAAATTCAACCCCCCTCCCCTTACTATACTTCACAATGTTCACACCCCGCCCGCCCGACAACAACAGACGGTGGCAGTATTATTGTGCAAGGGTTGCTGCTTCGCGAAACCCCCAACACACAACAAAAGAACGTCGAACGTCGACGTTTGCTCTTGGGGGGGAGCCGCGTCCAAGTAACATTTTGTTCATTGCATTTTTCCAACACCCGATTAAACCGACCTCGGTCGGGCGGCTTCGGTTATGCATCGAAATCAGAATTAAAAAAAAAACCGGTGCTGCCCTCGATTTCCCGACTGACAAACGCGATGGCAAGTTCCAGCCGACTCAATACGCGCCTGTCTATGTGTGTGGTATGTGTGTGTGCGTGTATAGGTTTTCCCTTTTCGCGTGCGGTTCGTCCGCTTTTGCACTACCACAAGCGATGCCAAATAATACAAAAAACGGCACTTTCATGAGAGCCATTACCGACCGACCAACCTCTCTTCCGACTGCCGCCCTTGTGCGATGGTTGGGTCGGGGGAATAAGTTTTTTTTTCGTTCGAAAGGGGGGGGGCGACTTTGTCAAGGCGCAGCTCGTCGCGGGAAGGTTAGTGCGCGGATGGGATTCGAAAAGTAAAACTTTGCTGTTTCAGGAACGGAAGTTGAAAATATGTGCACACACACACACACACACACACTTGACGCGGAGTTTTGCGTTTTTTGCTACTGCTGCTGCTACTGCTGTTGCTACTGCGACTACTGCTGCGCTACCCATCCTTCCGTGACACACCTCCGGGGAAGGGCGACGACGACCATACCGAAACCAATACCATGCCAGCGTTAAGGGCTCCCCCTGCCCTGACAGCAAAAACTTGATACGGACGGGGCACACCATCACAGCACACCACGACACCACACACTACAGTCCCCGACAGCCCGCTGCTTGGGCAATGTGTGCGCTCATTAATGGAGGAAATGGGGAAGCTTATTTTTGCGGACCTCCGTACCTCTAATGGCTCACGGAGAAGAAAAGGGGGATCTCATCAATTCGATTCCCTGTAACACGCGCACACACATACACGCACACAAAAACACACATACACAGGAATCTTCAAGGGAAAATCGATCGTCGAGGTACGCATATTTCGAAACAGTTCGCTTTTTGTCTTTTGCTACCGTTGGGCTATTATACCCCCCCTTTCGTTGGTCGGTTCCCGTACCAGACCAGCAGCAGCAGCAGCAGCTAGGAAAATGGATCACCACCTTCCCTAATCCAGCAGCAGCACCAGCACCTTAATTACGGTGACGCAGTGCGACCCATCACAGAACGAACATTTGAGCTATTTTTCTACCGTTTCAACTCGCCAAAACGTAGCGAACGCAACGCACGGAAAACACCAGCAGTAGGCACATACAAACACGGGATGAAAAGCGCACTGTTTCCGCGAATCACGCAGGCAAAAATTCTCGACGAAATATTTGGTTTGCTCACAGGTTCAGCAGCACAAAGTACGTACGCATACACACAGGCATGTACACACAGAGACGGAGGCTCAGGGTGGCGCTAGTGATGGGCTTTCGATTGCGGAACGCACAATCCGATCCACTTCAACCGTGGTTGTCAAACAGCTGTCAAATAGAATTTGGCGAAATATTCTCACAAAAATATGAAAATGCTTGATAAATATTGTGAAAAGGGTGGGAAACCCACAACAAATTACAAAAAAGATAGATCGATCTCTGCTGAACCGCACACTGCAGTGAAATCTTTGCATCGCCGTTACTTTGAACTTTCGTCTAAAAACACTGCAGAGTATTTTGAATCTATATTTTGATCAATTCTTTAATCAGATGTATCGGTTAAAGCATTGCTAAATATAGCAACAGAACAAAATTCTCCATTCCGTTGGTGTGTTTTGAGGGTGCTCTGTGACAATCTCGCTAAATGACATACGGCACTCCCACTGTGCGACCAGCCGTCAAACGGCAGCAAATGACAGCGAATTGATTACACCCGCTGGCAGCACTGGTCAGCATTGTCAAGCGGAGAAATAAAATGGAGAATCTTGTGTGATTGTTATTTTGCACAACAGTAAGGAAGCTGTTGTCTAAAAGTGTGTTTCAAGCTAGCTTCGGCACGATTTGCTGACCGATTCTACATCAGCACAACGCGCCAACCGTACTCGGGAAGGAATTCAACGCGTTTACGACCATTTTAACGCGTCCTACAACGTGTCGCCCTGGAAACGCCAAAGCCACCCCCTTTCCGCCCCTCGCGAGCAGAGTAGTTGGGTTTTGTGCGAGGGAGAAAAGTCGCAGGAAAACGACCCGCGCCTAGCTGCAGGTGTGTGTGTGTTTGTGCGAAAGGAGGTGGGGAAGAAAATTATTAGAATCATCAAATTCGCTGTTCCGGTCCTGCCATCACGGCCAGTCACGTTGTGTCGCCTCCTTGCCACGCTAGAGAGTGTGTCGCCTGTGTTTATGTACCTCGTCTCCCGCCCCCACCAGCCCCTCCTTCCCTTCTCCAAAGCTGCTGTGTGTGGTGTTGTGCGGGGGTTTGAATAAGACAGGGAGGGATTGAAGCGCACAAGAAGTGGCACACAAACATACAATCGCGCCCCATTCGCCGTTCTAGCCACACGCATACACACCCGCGCACACACACACACCTCCCACCTAGCATGGAAAACGATGCACCACCATTCGTGTGCCGCGCTGCAGGCGAAAGCCCGCTCCAGTGGTTAGGATGATGCTGCTGCTGCTGCTGCCGTGATGAGAAAAGAAATATGCATTACCACGCCGTGCCCCGGATCGCTGCGTGGAGGCTCGTAGAGGTGGGCAACGTCATAGGCGTCGCTGGATTGCGTGCGTAAATGCGTGCGCGTTCGTGCATCCCTCCGGAGAGCGTGGTTGGCGCAATGCAAAGGTGCATGAAAGGCGCTTCCCGTAGCCATGCCAGCGAATCTGGCACAGAGACGATCCATGCATACAAACAAACAAAAAAAAACTCTTGAACGAAAAGTGTTGAGTGCGTGAAATATACCGTTTAGTGTGAAGAAAAAACACTTACATAAACTCGCGATAAACCCGTGTTCTTGTGTGCGTGCGTGCGTGTTAGTGTGAGTGAGTGAACTGAGTATCCTGTAGGATTGGCAGTGCTTTCTGGATTGTATTTTGTGGCCGTACCGGAACTAAAAGCACCATCTTCGAATCGTATCCGTGCGTAGCGTGCTGTGCTAGCTCTGGTCTGTTGGTGGTGGTGGTGGGCTCACCAACAGCGCGCACTGATACGATTTCAGTGGATGGGAAAAGGGTCTACTTTAATCCACGGACCAGAATGAAGGAGATGGTCGGTGGATGTTGTGTCTGTTCAGACGATCGCGGCTGGTCGGAAAATCCGCTAGTGTACTGCGATGGTCAAAGCTGTGCCGTGGCCGTGCACCAGGCGTGCTACGGAATCGTGACCGTGCCGAGTGGTCCTTGGTACTGTCGGAAGTGTGAGAGTCAGGAGCGTCCGGCTCGGGTGCGCTGCGAGCTGTGCCCGTCCCGCGATGGGGCGCTCAAGCGGACGGACAACCAGGGATGGGCGCATGTCGTCTGCGCCCTGTACATTCCCGAGGTGCGTTTCGGGAACGTGACGACGATGGAGCCGATCATCCTGCAGCTGATCCCGCAGGAGCGATACAACAAGAGTAAGTAGGCCGGTGGAAGGAGACGTTTTTTGGACGCGGGGGATTTTGGCTCAGCTGATCGACGTTTGTCATTCCACAGCATGCTACATCTGTCAGGATATGGGCAAGGGGTCCCGTGCGAACGTAGGAGCCTGCATGCAGTGCAACAAATCGGGCTGCAAGCAACAGTTTCACGTCACCTGCGCCCAGCAGCTCGGCCTGCTGTGTGAAGAAGCTGGCAACTATCTGGACAATGTAAAGTACTGCGGCTACTGCCAGCACCACTACAGCAAACTGGTAAGTGTGCACCGAACTATTCTTCTTCTTCTTACGTACCCGCTCTGACGAATGTTTTGCCTCTGGTTCTGTTGCAGAAAAAGGGAGGCAATGTGAAAACGATCCCACCCTACAAACCCATCAGCCACGAGGCCAACTCGAGCGATGGACCGTCGTCGCCGGAAAAGGAAATGGAACCGCCCCCACCCCAGCAACACTCCAGCAGCAGTGCGGCCGGATCAGGTGGAACCGGTGGAGGTGGTGGCGGTGGTGGTGGGGGTGGTGGTAGTGGGGCCGGTGGCAGCAGCAGCTCGAGCAGTGGGCTCAAGGCCAGCAGCCGGTTGTCGGGCGAACCGAGCGTCGGCGGCTCATCGTCTACCTCTTCCTCGTCATCGTCCTCCTCCTCCAAGCAGCGCAAGTCCTCGAGTGCGTCGAAAAGTTCGAGCGGATCGGGCTCCGGCGCATCGCTTTCGTCGTCCTCCTCGTCCTCGGTGCTGGCGTCCGGCGGGGGTGGTGGTTCCGGGGCCAGCGGATCCGGTGGTATGTCCGGCAACTCCTCCATGTCCACCTCATCGTCTTCGTCCTCTTCGTCGGGCGTTTCAAGCATGTCCGGTAGCGGAGGCAGCGGTAGTGTGAGCAACAGTGGTGGCAGTGGAATCGGTGGCTCGGGCATTGCCGGAAGTGTGGGCGGCAGTGGTTCCAGCAAGACCAGTTCCGGCTCGTCCGGCGGAACTGGTGGTGGCGGTAGTTCGGGCAGCAGTTCGAAGGAAAAGGATAAATATAGTAAAAGTGTAAGTGTCTCGGTGGAATAAGGACTCGTGGCCCTGTTTTGGATTAGTACTTTAATTTTACAAACTAAACGGGTAAAATTTCGTTTCATTTTGCAAAACAGCGTGACAAAAGCTCGAAATCATCGAAATCATCGAGCAGTAGCAGCACGAGCGGAGGAAGTGGAAGCAATTTTAACAATAGTACAAGTACAAGCAGTTCTGCCGGTGGCAGCTCCAGCCAATCGAAGGATGTCGACATGGGTGGGACGGCCGGTTCTTCTTCCGGGTCGATGGGTGCGCTGGGTGCGAATGCGTCCTCGCAATCTTCATCGCAAAGTGGCTACTCGTCGACCGCAGGCGGTGGCGGCAGTGGACCCGGAGGTAGCTCCAGCAGCAGCAGCGGCAGCAGCAGCAACTCCTCCAGCAAACATCATTCTGATAAGCCCGATAAAGGAAGTGGCGGTGGTGGTGGCAGCAGTCAAGGTGGTGGCCCTCTGTCAACGAATAGCGGCGTCGGATCGGGACGGGCGGCTTCCCTCTCCCCGGCAGCGATTCCGACGACGCTCATCATTAAGCCGCCGCAGGACCACACCGGTGGCAGCGGGAAGGAACCACTGTCCAAGGAAGCGATTGCAAAAATGAGCACCTCGAGCAACTTCACCGAAACGATCGTCGTCAATTCGGAGTCGGTGTTCAATCATGCCGGCTCGGGTAGCGGGAACGCTGGTTCCACGTCCGTGATCGAGAGCGGCAAGCTGGCGATGGGAGGGTCGGGCGGGGCGAGCAGCGGTGGCTCGGGCGGTTCGTACGGTGGCAGCACGGGCCCCACAGGTGGATCGTCCACCGGGAGTAGTAGTAGCAGTAGCGGCGGCAAGAAGCGAAAGGCCGATGCACGCTCGACATCAACATCGTCGGTCAGCAGTAGCGAGATGCTGGATGCTAACCGGTAAGCATTTCAAGTACAGTACGATACATTACACCCATGTACGGCATTTAATCGATGGTTTCCTGTTGTTCCTTCATCCAGTGACCTGATTAGGGACGTTGCCGTATCGCTTGTGCCATTGTCGCTGAGTAAAAACGATCACATTGATCCGTCGTCGATCGCAGCACACGAGAAGAGTGTGAAGAAGGTGAGTGGCGCACGGTCGCTTTAAACAAATATCAACAAATCGGGTAGGAATTAAAAAAAAAAAAAACACATAAGTTGCTACCCGGAAAAGAGGACGTTTGCTTGTGTGCGTGCAATGTTTCTCTCGTCCTTGGTGAAGTTTTTTTTCCCAAGGATATTCAATGTCACACAAACACAGCTTTGCCTATAGAGTGTGAACGCTGTAGGAAAGGGACTCGGAAAGCAGAAGAAGAAAGGTGGTAAAACCGCGCGCATGTAGTGGTAAGGGTAGCAAGGATATCGTCCTTTTGCAAATCGTCCTCCATACCGGAGGGTCGCACATACACACCTTTTTTTATTGTTATTGCTATTCGCATATCCGCATACCGTCGCTGCTGTGCCTATCCGCACGTACGCCGCCCCGGTACGATCATTCCGCATTGATAGGATAATCGCAGAAGGGAAGGAACGCTTGCGACGTAATACGAGAGCATGACTAGCGGTCGAAAGGTAGGATAAAAGGAGCAAAGGAGCACACACAACATAGGGAAGGGATCGACCGAGCGCGCCGGCCCTTTTTTACGGTTTTATTCAAAAGGGGGAAGAAAAGCTGTGTCTTGGTGTGCGGTGTTTGCTCAGCGAGCTCGTATGCGCACAGGGTTCAACGTTTATAGCGGGCCGCTCTCGGTGAACGTCCTAGGGGGACACCGGTAGGTACAAATGTGTGTTTTGTTAGCGTCTATAAAAACGAGATTCCTTTACATACACGATGCCGTGCCGTACCGTGCCGTGCTGTGTATGGTGGTGGTATATATGATTCAATGCTCAATCTCTCGGCCCCTGGGTAGAGCCGGCTGCAACGCTGGCTTACATTATTCGGCACGATGCCTTCTCGCGTAGCACAACTGCTCCTCATTTCGCGTAAAGCTTCTGCCGTTGCGGCATGCGCACCACGATAAAAGTTCGTTTGCTCGTGATGAACCGTTAATTTAGCGCCTTCGTAGTGTCTGTCCGATTGAGGAGATGCTATGCCGTGCCATGCTAGGTGAAATAGTGATACACGAAATACAGCACCAAGTGCTTTCGAAAGTGACACGCCTGTGACAGCTTGTAAAGCTAATCCGTTGGCGCCCTGTGGCGAGTGATTTAGTTGCGCTACCCGTGAACGCGATGCCACACAAGCACAAAAGCCACAAGAAAGAACGTCGCGAAAAGAAGAAAAAACATAAGGAGCGCAGCAGCCGCGAAAGTGGCGACGATGTTCGTGTTTGGCTTAAACTGCGCTTCGACGGCGAGTACGTGCTGCGACGCTGTCTAACCGGAACGTTGTGCTCTGGCGTTTGCTTACAGGCGAAAACCGAAACCAGCTCCCCGCTGCCCCATCCGGCAACGGCGTTGCCAGCGCCGGAACCGAACCTCCAAAATGTCACACCCAACCTCATCCAGTCGGCGCACACATCGAGCATCATCTCATCCGCTTCATCGTCTTCAGCGTCCTCCTCCTCCTCCGGCAAGCATCAGCAACAGCAGCAACAGCAGCAACACCACCATCATCAGGTAAGCAAGTAGTGGTGGGATAGCAATTCTCTACCGGCGATCCTTTCTCCCGAACACGCACACAAAAACACCACCACTGTTGTGACCACAATCACTGTTACAAATCACTGTCCAATCCGTCCACCTACATACACACACACCCGAGAAGCGCACAGTATCCTTCTTGCGAGCAATCATTGTCGAGCAATACCTGTCCTTGTGTTTTACCGGTGCGACGGGGTACCCTTCCTCAGCACACGGTACCATTCGGGTGTGCTTGGTCGTAAACATGCCGTTGAAATGCCGTTTCAGGGGGGAAAGTTCCTTCCAGCGCGCTCACCGTTTGGTACCGTGTGGCCAACGCGCATCTGTTGAGCTTTGGCCGGGCCGAAAGCATCCGCCTCCGCCTTTGTAGCACGCACGGACGGCTGGACAGAGTACAGGGTGGGAAGAGACGGGGAGTTTTCCTCTTACCTGGTTCCTGGCACTCATGTTTCCCGGTCCAATCTCGGTCATTTTTTTTCGCAGCCAACGCCTCACTCGCCTCAGCAGCCAGCGTCGTCGCAGCACACACCGAGCCTGGTGGTGTCGGTACCGCTGTCTACGGCTACCGTACCTGGAGTTAATCTACCCGCTAGTAACAATAGTAACAGTAGCAGCCATACCGGCAGTAGCAGCAGCAGCAGCAGCAGTAGCAACGTTAATCATAGCGCTAGTAGCAATAGCAACAGTACACCGAACATTGTCTCACCAGGACATCACCAAGGTAGCGATCGAGGTGGCGGCGGCGGCGGCAGCCACATCAACAACAACAACAACAGCAATAGTAACAGTGGTGGCAATAGCAACTTGTACCAACAGATTTCACACCGGGCAGGTGATCAGTTGATGGTAAGTGCCAGTAACTCGAACCGCAGGTGGATGGGGGTGGGTGTGGGATTGTGTGATCTTGCGAAGGAAGGATTGGATTGCTCGAAAGGAATTGTATCTAACGGTGGGAGGGTGGAATTATTGTCAACGGTGTATCGAACATTACTTACGTGCTTTCGTTTTCTCTCTCTCTCTCTCTCTCTCTCTCTCTCTCGCTCTTTTCCCCATTCTTTCTATTCCACCTGTAATGTGCGTAGAATGCCAGCACGAACCGCTCTAGTCCCGTGATCCAGCAGCAATCGACGGCTCAGAACATCATTCAGTCGTCTTCGTCGTCCTCCTCCACCGCCGGTTCCTCGTCGTCGTCCACATCCGGCCCTTCGATCGGTCACCATCATCTCGAACGGCAGTCACCGTCGATGCGCTCGTCCCCGGCCGGCGTGACGACCGGTGGTGCCAACGTTATAACCTCCCTGCACCACAGCCAGTCACAGCAGCCGGATCTGCTTTCGCCTGCGGGCGGCGGCGCTACGGTGCTGCAAAGTGTGTCGCCCGTGCCGATGAGTACGATCCAACGCACCTCCTCACCGTCGACACTGCACGCGGGTGACAATAGCAGCAGCGGTGGCGGCGGCGGAGGATTAAAGTTTGGCTACGAAAAGCAAGCGCCTACGACGAACGCACGGATAGCGGCCCTGCAGGAGGAGGAAGCGTCCACCGGCCGGCGGTCCAGGTACGGGTGAGGACACTTTCTTTCTTTTTTCTCACTGTTGCAAACGCTTCCGTTTGGTTGGTAGTTAGCATTTGTTATGGCGCCTTTTACCGGCAGAAGAACATCGGGTGCTTTCTGCTTCAAACGGGACATTTAATGCGCGTCATCAAAAATTACGTCCTCGAGAAGCAGAAAGTATTTGCATTTTGTTGTGTGCCTTTATTATTATTATTTTGCAATTCTACTATGTTCACTTTAAACTAGGTAACCGCGGGTCGTTGTTACGATGGTACTGAAGCTTTTTGTGGGTTTTTTGTTTCGAAAATATGATGTTATGTGTTTTCATTTTATTCTGTTGCAGCACTAGACTTTCTTATCGTCGTTGATTTAGCTTAAGTTTGTAGCGTTATGTGGATATGGTGTTTTCGAAGTGATTTCGGATGCACGAGTGGTTCGTTCAGCACAATAACACTGCCAAAACACACCAAAGCGATTGATATACCTCCTAAATCTCTAGAAGTTGCGGTCTCGTTCTGTATTCTTTATTATTTGGCATGATTGATGTATCATTTGTAAGATGGAACAAATAACGAGTAGCTTGAGAGATGCAAATAGCCTCTTCTATTCTTTTATTTTTGAGATGCTAGTTTTTAAGAGGTCCAGTATCCTTGAAATGGCTTAACCTGCTCAGAAGAACCGCTCCCATCACAAATCGATACTTACATTGCCATTTAGAATTCTGTCAACTATTAAGCCCGTTAACGTAATTGTTGTTACTTGTCCGTTTTGTTTTTTGTCCTCGGTGTGGTCATGTGTGCTGGCATTAATATGTTTTTATAACACAAAACCTTCTCCCCTGGAATATCCCCCCCATCTCACCTTCCTCACATGCAGATCACACTCGCGAGAACGTAGTGGTGGCAATGGTGGAAACAACTCTACCGGTGGTGCCGGTAACACCGGCGTCGGTGGTGGTGTTTCTAGTGGTGGTAGTGGTGGTGGTGGAAAAACTCGTACATCCAAAAAGCGTTCACAGCAACAGCAGCAACAACAGCAGCAACAACAACAACAGTCCCAATTACCACCAGATCGTGGATCACCTTCGATCGGGATAGAATCCTCAGCAAGCGGTGGATCGCATCGCCGTGGGTCGTCTCCATCACCTTCACGACGTTCTTCCCATGGCGGTGGTGGCGGTAGTGGGCAGTCCTACTCGTACGGACCGGCCGTGGATCGTAATGTCGATGACCACTCACCATCACAGTATCATCCATCGTCGTCCGGTGGTAGTAATGCGCCCGCGGCCGGCGGTAACAATGCCAGCAACAATGGTAGCGTGCTCTCGATGGCAGCAGGAACCGGATCCGCCACAGCGTCGGTGGTCGTGGGAAACTCTTCCTCCCAGAACAGCCACCATCATCAACATTTGACACCTCACCAGCAGCAGCAACAACAACAACAGCAACATTCTCACCACCATCACCACCACCAGCCGCAGCAGCAGCAGCAGCAGCACCATCACCAACAGCATCATCAACATCACCAACATTCGCACCATCAGCAACATTCCGCTGCGATGGGCGACAAGCTTTCGTCGGGCGGTGGTACTTCTGCCGCACCGTCGTCGCTTCACTATTCCACGGGCAGTTCGCATTCTGCTTCGTCGCAGCATTCATCTAGTGCAATTGCAAACAGTAACGCTTCGAATGTAACATCTACCATTTCATCTGTCGCTTCCAATACCGGGCCTGGGGCTACTGCTGCTGCTGCTGCTGCCGCTGCTTCTGTTGCCACATCTTCAATCGCTTCAATGTCTGCTTCCTCTTCTACTTCCTCTACTGCCCACTCTAACAATTCTTCCACTTCTGCTGCTGCCAGGAACGATGGTGGATCATCGTCCGCCGGTGTACATCCGGTCATCGAAATGGCGGGCAGTCACGGTGGATCACAGAGCTACCAGCACCAGCACCACCACCACCACACTAGTGGTGGGATCATTTCCGGCTACTCTCAAAACGCTAGCAGCAACAGTAGCGCCAGTATTAAATCTCATCAAAACACCAATAACGGTAGCAACATGGAAAGCTTTCACCAACAGCAGCAGCACCACCACCATCATCAACAACAACAGTATCACGGAGGCGGTTCTGGTTCGCACAGTGTGCTGTCGGGCAGTGGCAACAGCGGCAACAGTAGTATTAGTATTAGTAGCAACAGTAACAACCTTAGTAGCAATAATAACACCTCCACTATCACTACCACCACCACTACCAACACCACAAACATCACCACCACCAGCAACAGCAGTAGCAATAGTGGCAACAACAGTAACAGTAAAAACACCACCATCATCAGTAGCAATAGCGGCAACCTGAGTGGCACCGCCGGCAACAGTAATACTAACAACAGCACCGGAAGCAACCATAATCTATCTAACAGTAGCAGCAGCAGCAGTAGCGGCGGTACCATCGTAACAGCGGCTGCCAATCCGAACAAAAAGCACCGGGGGGCTTCGCATCATCCATCAATCGTTGAACTTTCGCCATCGCCATCTACTTCCAGAACGCCGGAAATGATCGTATCCAGCGGCGGTGTCCCTTACAGCATGAGCTCGACGATGACGGCGGCCTCTTCCTCGTCGTACGGTGGTAGTTCCGGTGGAGGAGGAGGAGGGCTAAAGTTCTCGTACGAGGCTCAGCCCACGAACCCGTTGGCCGCAGTATCGACCGCATCGATGATGGGCAGTAGCGGCAGCGTGATTGCGGCCCCGCAGGTCAAGGATTCTCCCCCGAGCTCGCCCGGATCGGATGCGGGCGGCAGTACCGCCGGCACAGCGATCGTTAGCGGTCGGGGAACGAAACGCAACCGTAAGATGTCTTCAAATGCGGCGGCCGTGAACAGTGGTGCCGGGGCAGTGCCAACGACATCGGTAGCAGGACAGACCGGTGGACCATCGATTGTGCCGGCTTCGATCGTGGCTGGTGGAAGCGCCGATGCCAAGGATGGCAAACTGTTTCAGAACGGAGGCAGCAGTAGTGCGGCCGCCGGCGGTTCGGTCGTGTCGGCTACCCATATGTTGGGTAATCAGCTGAATCCGAGCAGTAGCGTGGCGCAGAAAATGTCCGACCAGCTGAGCATGGAGATCGAGGCGCACGCGTACGTACCCGGTCCGATCGATGCGGTGCCGACACTGATGGGACCACAGTTCCCGGGAAAGGTAGGGGCACGTTTCGTGGTTTTTACGTTAGGAGCAAGCATGTCATGTCGTCGTTACAATGTACTCATGGTTATCGAAATTTTATTTCAGAATCGCACAAACAATTCCCAATCGATGCCTGTGGGAGCGGGAGGTGGCGGTAACTCGTTAAGCTCGATGCTAACGGGCGGTGCTACGGCGACGGCGAACGGGAACACTCCGCAAAGCTTGGAGCAACTGCTGGAGCGGCAATGGGAACAAGGATCTCAGTTTCTTATGGAACAAGCGCAACACTTCGACAGTAATGCCACCCTAAACCGTGCACCGATCGACCCGCACACGCCCCACTAACATGCCTTTTTTCTTCTTCTTTCATCTTGCAGTTGCCTCTCTGCTGTCCTGTCTCCATCAGCTGCGGAGCGAGAACATTCGGCTGGAAGAGCACGTCAACAATTTGGTCGCACGAAGAGATCATCTGTTAGCGGTCAATGCTCGTTTGGCTATACCGTTGAACCCTACGGCGGCGCTGGGCGGTGTTGGAATGATCGGAGGATCGGGCGGATCGGGTCCCGGTGCCGGCGGGGCAGCGACCGGTGGCGCCGGTGTCGGTGGTGCTGGTATCGGATCTCTGCCAGGTATGCTGACCTGGTTGTGATGTTAAGCCACTTTAAGCTCTAGCTAAATACTGTGTTTTCCGATCCGGCAAACAGGGCAATTCAACAACATCCACGGCAATGGGCCAATCGATGCCAATGTAATCACCAACGCGTCGGCAGTGTCGAACCGATCTAGCAGGGGGCAGCACGGACCGAACCAGCAGCAACCCGGCCAGCAGGGTCCGGCCGGCCACTTTGGGTCCGTGGTGGGGAGTAATGCGAGCGGTGGTGGTCTGCCCCAGGAGAATGGTATCGATTTCCGACACACGAACTCCTCGCATCCGGCCACAAACAGTGCATCGATAAGGTAAGCCGCGTCCCGCAACCGTACTGCCCGGGATGCAATAACACTAACGTTCTAGCAGTTGTAATGTAATATGCGCACGACATCATATGTTGAGGGAGAGCACACAGTACCTTTAAGATACGATTGTATTTTTTTTGTTGGTGTAATCTAAACAAACACCTTTCATTGTGCATACCTTGCCATCCAATTCATTCATTAGCACTTTTCCCCCCAAAAACTCGCTACTTCCTTATGTTCATTCAAATTTGCTGCATAATGTGTGTATATTTTGTAAAATTATGTCTCCTCTTATTTATTCTTTCTTCTGTTTTTTTTTTCTTCTTTCTTTTCTTTTGTATTTTCTTTTTTCTGTTTCTCTCCTTTCTTCTCGTTCACTGATCCGCTTCCAAATTGTTCAATCGGTACGCTTACCAGTGAAAAGCCCAACACAATCTACGTGAATTTTTGAACGTCTAATCGGCGGCACCCCATCCCACACTCCTCAAAAACACACGCAGACTGTCCAAGGCAAACGCGGCAAACCGATGTTGATGTGCAATTACACCTAGCAGAAACCAGACATGTTAGGCAGGGAAGCAAGCTGAAAACGATACATAAACATAAATAGGATCGTAGGTTGAAAAGCGACCGGGCGATCGTGTTCTTACACACGATTGCATCGGATCGGACTAGATACTGGCAAGATACATATATGGGATAGCAAAACCGTATGAATTAGAATGTAGACAAGAGCCAGCTGAAAAAGGCATTATACATAGTTGGTAAGGTAGCAAATATTCGACGTTTCGATACAAAACACTTCTAACTCATCATCGTTGATGGGATAGTGGTGTGAGACTGTTTGTGTGAGGAGCAAGCGATTTTAATAGGTATGTAGTAATTACTCATAGTGTCCCTTTCCTCCGTGCGACACTGCCGTGTCCTTTTTAAGTACACACTTACACCACACACACACACTGCTGCCGGAATGCACACATACGCGCGCCACAGTACTGATCGTATCTGTATGGCGCGAAGAAGAGAGAGAAGAGTGTTTAGTAAACACAAACACGTTACACTCAATGTACTGTTGTACGTTTGGTGTATAGTGAAAGTAAGCTAAGTCGTAGAATTATTGTATACTTTAATTTATAAATTAATTTGCTCAAACAATCAAACAAACAAACAAACAAGCAGCCTGAATCTGTGTTGTATTCAGCTGAATATGAATCTTTATTTATTATTGTTTTTTTCTCTCTCTCTGCAAACGGCTTTCATTCGTAAGGGTGTGCGTGTTTGGGTGTGTGTGTGTGAGTGTGATTAAAATCATTGTAATTTGGTAAATATTTTACCACAAGTGCAGTAAATGTAAAAGGGCAATTAATATTTAACAACAACTCATGGTTAACACCACAGCGCGCATTGTTTGGTGTGTGTGTTTTGTGTTCGTTTGTGTCGCGCTTTTTGTTACGCGCGTTGTTCCTTCCGTTCCTTCCCGACCTCCCCGACCTCTCCCCGCTGGTTTTATTTATCCCCCGATTACATTACAATTTACAGTCGTAGTGAAAGAATGCTAGTAAAATGTGGTAACTGTGTAAACGTAAAACAATGAATGGAAGACAAGATATAGTGTTAGCGAAAATGTGCGGGAAGCATTCTTCCCCGATTTTAGTACGTTAAGTTGGAGAGCAGTGTAGCAAAAAAAGAAAAAGGGCATCATGAAACGACACACTAGTAATAACTATTTCAAGCAGTAATTTTGATAAAAGCTCCTCCAGCAAACCACAACAACACCAAGCGGGCGCGCGCGCGTGTGTGCGTACGGGTGAACACATTACTTGCCGGTAATTTCTCCACGCGATCGATCAGCACACCTATATCCCCTCGATCCAGTTAGGCCTGATTAGCGTAGCCGATATGATGATATGGTAGGCCCGCGAGTGTCAGAGTGTTAACGTGGAAAGCAAATACTAGACACACAAATCTGGATGCTCTACACGGGTTAATATGAACTGCGATTGGATAACGTGCAGCCCCGCGTGCAGCAAAACAATTCGAAAAAATATATACACAAATTTTAAACCCACCACGCGCATTCACATCTTCCATCGCCTGCACACGATTTTATTTTTGGTTGTTAGCTGTACTATCCATTGACCGAATTTTTATCTATTTTTTTGTTGCCCGCCACCTTATCTCATCATCTTATCCTGTGCTGTGTAAATAGTTCGTTCCACGGGTTCAAACGGGTTAACTACTTTCTCTCTGCTTCATGTGGTTGTTTTATTTTTGGTGCTTTTATTCAATTGGTGCTATTTATTATGTTGATTAGGTTTAGACGGTGTTTCACATTCGATCAGACCCTTTTGTTCCGTATCGGAAATCGACCGGGGGCTGGGGTGGTAATCGATCCTCTGTACATACATACCCACGTACAATCGCAAATGGACTACGCAAGTGCCAACTTGTTTGGTTCCACCACCACCACTCTACAATGTTTTCTCTGTGTCCCGTTTCTTCTTCCCCGCTACACCTTGAAGGCGCAACTCTCCTTCAAGCCAGCCGTTCCCATCAGCTACTACTGCAACTGGTGGTGGTGGCGGTGGTGGAACCACACGGGGGGCGCCCTCCACTAATTCGTCCTCAGCGAACAACAGCACGGTCCAAGTGCAGGCAACGGGGGGCACTGGTTCGGGTGAGCCGGTTCTCCCTTCCACCACCGGTACTACAGGTCGTTCGAGCACGCTGCGACCATCTTCCGGCCTAGCCAATGTATCGTCCACTGGTAGCAACAGCAGCACCGGCAGTAGCAGCAGCAACAATAGCAACAGTATTTCAACCGGCAACGGACCGACGCCGGCCATCGGTGGTGGCGCAGGGCTGAATAGTTCCACCGTCGGTCCACCAGCGGGAACATATCATCAGGCGACGCGTGAACAACAACAGCAAACGATCTACAACACGGCACACCAGGTAGAGTAATGATCGCGAACGAACCTCTTTCATTCACTCAATCGGCCGCCACCAAATCGCCATTTATCATTCCCATTACTTTTGTGTTGTGTGCGTGTGCTTATTTGTTTTTACTTCCCAATTGGTTGGATTGGTACGTCTTCAGCAACAAAAAGAAATACGACTCGTTTCGGGTGCAATTCGCGTGTATGGTTTGTGATTGGTGTTCAAAATTGAATTACGATTTTTGTGTGTTTAAATGCATTTTGTAAGATAACCGGGAGGATAAACATAGTCATTTGTCATACTCATACTCTTCATCATCACCAAACCATCATCATCATCATCCATCCGTCTCCATCGTCGTCACCATCATCGCGATCGTTTACGCTCCATCTTCTCCACGGCATCGCATCGTTCATCCACCAACCGAATTGTTCCATCTTTTTTTACGTAGTAAAACCACCATGTGTGAGTGTTGTTGTTGTTGTGTTTCTCTCTTATACCCGTAACCCGTACCACCGTACAACGACTCGTAATAATGATACACGCTTCCTCTCCGTCGGTGTGGGATCACCTCGATTGTTGAACCCCAATTCTCTCTATAATACGTACAGCCTACACACCAATTACGCCGAGACGATGTTAGTAGCCATGTTAGAAGTAGCTGAAATAGCACTGCGCCAAACCAAGCTAGCCGCCGGCACCCGTCGGCCATTAATGAAAGCCATTTTGTTTTCAACCGCCTAGATTCCGCTCTTGCTCGAGCACCATCAGCAGGAACATTTGCATCATCATGCCCATTCCCAACCCTCCCACCACCAGCAACAGCACCACCACCACCACCAGCCTCCTGTAGCTTCTCTTCCTCCTCTTCCTCCACTACCTCCAACGCAGGCTCCTTTACATCTTCACCCATCGGTGACCGGCACAGCGGCCACGCTGCCACCGTCTTCGCAAGGACATTCGCAACAGAACCATCAGCATCATCATCAACAGCAGCAACAATCGAGCAGCAGCAGCAGCAGCATTATGCCACAATTAAATCATCCCTCATCGCCTCAAGTGTTGGTGAGTCGGGTGGGAGTGGCTCCAGTAACCTCCAGCTCCATCCGAACCGCTCCCACTGCAGCAGCAGCAGCACACGTACCTCCTCGCTCCGTAAGCAGCAACCATCATCATCATCATCAACAGCAGCAGCAGCAACAGCAGTCCCACCACCATCCTCAACATCACCACCATCATCTCCATCAGCACGCTTCCCATCCGTATATGCACGGGAACCATCTGCAGCAGCATCGTTCAGCGTCCCCACCACCAACCGGAAGCGGTCACGGACCGACGACCCATCCACATCATCAGCTGCAACATCACCACGGAACGCTGAACTCGATCGATGGGCCGATGGCCGGTCGGGGAGCAGCTATTACTACCACCCCACCACCACCACCAGCACCCTCTCAGCCGGCAGTAGTGGTGGTGGATCGGATGATGTCCGGTCACTCCCATCGGCCGCCAGCTCACTAAGACGGTGTGCGCAGGTGGTAAGCTTCATCGATCGATTCATACAAACGAACGGGAAGTGCCGGCGGATCGGTGGTACGGCAGCGGCGGCAGCAGGCCGTGTTGCTGCGGTCAGCAAACTGTCCGCCTCGAACCCGGCCTGGCGACGTGCGACCGGTGAAAAGTACAAAGATTTTTCCATCGATTTTATACTGGGCTGTCGTAGTGGTGGTGGTGTTGGTGAAGGACGATCGTCAGCCCTGGCAGGTTCGTCGTCTTCATCCCTAACACAGTACCGGAGCAGTGGTGCGGCGATGGTTGGGAGCTCCAGCAGCAACAACAGCAGCAGCAGTAGTGACGATGACGAAGATGATGAGAACGATGGCGATGAAGAGGATGATGAGTACGATAATGATGGTGATGATGAGACGGATGATGATGATGATGATGAGAGTTGAAGATCGTTTGTTGGGATTTAAGAGTGTGTTACAACACTACCAGCCTGTTGCTGGTTAGGGTTAAATGGCGTAAAACCACAAACAGGATTATATTTCTATCTCCTTCTATAGAGTTCGGATAGGTCGAGGACGAAATCTTAACGTCCTGTTTCCACTCTCTGTCTCTATGCTCTCTAACAATCTATCGATATCTACATCCCTGCTGCTATCTGTAGTCCGTAGGGATCGGTTTTACTGAACAAAAACAGGGGGGATGGAAATGCACAATATTTAAACCATGCTGTACATATACACCTATAAAGAATTATTAACACAAGGATCGCACACGGTGAAGAATCTCACCCCGCATCAAGGTAGGCGTGTTGTATTTGCAGATAGAGGAAATTACTTTTACGCGCGACCCCGTTTGCAGTAGCGTGCAAGCGGTTAGAGGAAGGCTTGTTGTAATAGGGTATATTAACGAACGAATTTTAAAACGCAAGACATATTGAAACATATTGCCTAAGTTTGAGCGGATGGTGTTGCTATTTCTGTATCTATTTTGTGCGAGGGGGGGCATTTAGTTTTTGGGTTTAGTTGCAATGCAATGCTTTGGTGTGGTCGTCCCTGTTGTTTTTGGGAGTAAGCGCACGACATTTACAAGGACGCAAGGATGCACGATGGGGCAAAGTAAACACTCAGGTACACTCAACACGGCAGCAAATATCTAAAAAAAAGCTCTCTAAAGGAATGTAGACAATGTAGAGAAAAACAGCAAAATGGCGCAACGGGTGACACGTGCGAAGCAGCAGTCGTTTTTTGATCCATTTCACTAGTTACTATTGACGTTTTGTAGCATTTTTTGTTTGGTTTTGTTTTTCGAATGGTGTATTATTACGATCAGTGTGTGTGGTATGTTTAGGTACAACTTTCTACCTTCTCCAGATTTCTGGTCCAATATTTTTGTCTGATTTTTGTGAGCGAAGTGAAGTGTATGTCCTCCCTCTTCTACCACTCCTTCTCCAACCCATTCACTTGCGAAGTCTATTTCGCGGCTAATTAGAGAGGGCCAAACAAATGTGTGTACGGTGGTGGTGTAGTAGGAGAGCATGCATTAGCAATGCGAGTAACGAGACACACACTAACACACATACACACAAAGAAATAAATTTCGAGACCTGCAAGTTTAAGCTACGATATTTAAAACCAAATCTCATAAACAATACAATAGAGTACACAGTAGTCGGCGAGGACGCACGTAGGAAACAAACGTTGGGGTGTGAAAGAGGGAGAAAGATGATTCCCACGCCTACTGAGCGAAATAAAACCTCTTAACACAATGCAGAGTAATCCAATCAGAGTAGAGTTTGCTCCAGCGGCTTTTGTCCTGGTAGGTGCTGTAAAGCTTAAAGAAAGTGGGTAACCGTGGAAGTAGTGGCACAGAAAAAGCGTTCTGCAGAGAGGACATTACAAAAGGTGAAGAACGGCAACCGATCGATCTGGAAGGTGGGAAGGACGGGAAGAATTGAACAAAAGGACATAATGTAAAAGTAATCGATTTAATAAATATTTGACAAATTCAGCTGCCCGGTGTTTCCCGTGGGAATAATATTCCTAATTACAGGTGCGCGTGTGTGTGTGTGTTGTGGACTTCTTATTACCTTTTATTTGTTTCGTTTCTTTCTTTATGCCGTTTTAGGAACAGTATTTTTGTTATATTAATTAATTCTAAAAAAGCTTTACTTTATTCTCTCACTAGATTGCACTTGCGGTGTATGTGTGTGTGTGTGTGTCTGTATGTGTTTCTTCTCATTACTCCACAATTCGTTACCAATTTCTTCTTGTTCGCCTACTTTGTCGTCAGCTGGTTAGCGTTTGCGTGTCCGTATGCATGGGTGTCTATATTGTGTGTGTGTGTGTTGTGCGCAAACACTTGTGTATCACAATTGAGGAAAACCATAAAAAAAAACTAATACTACCACACAACAAACCGTGTAAGAGGACCCCGGAAAAAAGTTACACTAATAATAACACTGTGATACCGGGTGACCACAGGGTAACCCCGGGGGAAAAGGTAAAGAGGCATTTCAATTGCGCGGAAGCGGAATACGGGAAAATGGGTGTGTGTGTGTGTGTGTGTGTGTGTGTGTGTGTGTGTGTGTATGTGTTTGTGCTATTGTGTGATTGTGTATAGAGACAAGGAGGAGACGACGTTAAACGTCCTCTACCGAAAGGTTCATCTTAAAGTAGCACCCATCGTTGGCAAGCAGCTTCACAATGTTCTCCTCGAACCGTCGCTGGATGTGGTTAAAGTCCATAATGTTCTTTGGCTTACACTCGACCCAGTACCGGTCGAACTCGTAGAACAGATAGCAGTAGAACTGGTGGAACGTGTCCACCGTCAGGTGCTGCTGTGGATGGTTGTAAAAGTGTGTGCGGGCAGAACCGGCCTTTAGCAGGTGGTACGCCATCGAGGTAAGATTGATACCGACGATCGCGAAAAAGTACCCGTGCTTTGGATGGTGCGAGTGGGACAGCAGGTGGCGGGCGGTGCCGTTGTAGTTCTGTGCGAGAAAGAGTAGATTGTCCAGTCCGAGCACACCCATGCCACGAAAGTCGGTCGAAGGATCGTCTCCCTAAAATCGAAGGCCATTTAATTGGAGAGTTCAGCTTCGCTCCCGCACACGGTAAGTACCCACCTGAAAGCCAATGTGCTGCCACTGGTCGGTGATGCGGCCGGTTAGCTGCATCTCATCGCCCACCAGCAACTTCCACAGCATCATCAGCTTGGCCTCGTGCTCCGGCTCCTCGCTGTCGTACTGGGTGGCGCGCAGCTTCTCCACCATAAAGTACAGCCGCTTGTAGCCCCATATCCGCTCCGCGCACGTGCCGAACGAGCGCGGAAAGTCGATGTGCACCTTCGGGTTGATCTTCTTCACCTGCAGCACCGTCCCGACGGCGCGCGTTTGGATTTCGCGCCGCAGAAACGTGTCCTCCACATCGTTGGCGACCAGCTCGTTCAGGATGTGGAGCAGCTTCTTGATCGGCAGACGGCGGGACAGCTCCAGCGACATTTGGACCTTTTTCGTGCGCGTTGCGCCCGGCGGGCAACCGTAGCAGATGCGCTGCAGCTCGCATAG